>NC_085880.1:12076256-12103756 GCF_034702125.1 Engraulis encrasicolus | reverse complement strand
GTCTGGTTCGAGGATCAGGAATGGCAGGTATGCAGTGTCCATTCCAGTGGTATTACAGACGGAAGAATTAGAGAGAGGGAGATTACAGGTGTCAAGCCAACAATGAGAGAGAGCGAGAGAGCGAGAGATGCTCAGGTCCTTCTATTTCTGACCCAGGGAGAAATGTTGGTGTACGTGCAATACATAAGCACTCATCTCATAGCCATGGATAAGACTCGGGGCTTAATCAACATTCCAAACCAATCCAATTCATAATCGTTTCCACGGCAACAGTAAATAACCTGAGAGTGTCCTCATGCACAGAAGCAATGGCCAAGCAATATTTTTAATATTCTTCACCTGAGCCCACAGATCCATTAGTTTCAATTGTCTCCAGACTCAAACCCTTCCGGAATTGTTCAATTTAGAATCAGAAGCTACAAGAAGTGGAACCGGCACACCAATAGCCGATGCAACAATTTACTTATTGCATTAAAGTGATGAATTTGACAAAAGTGCTACCGGCAGTGCAGAACGCTTTTGGTCACCAGACCATCCTCAGTACAAACAAACCATATGAGAGACAGTATGATGAGCCTACATAGGCTGCTTGTTCTGCCTCTGCCCAGGTGACACGAGTGGACAAATGGTTCTGTGTGGTTTGGTTAGGTTTAAGCTACCAACATTTATCTCTAATAACCTGTACAGAAGAGTCACAGAGAACTTGAGTTAAATTCAACACTTGCAAGGAGGGTGACCAGGAGACTGCTTTCAGTTACAATGTCCAAGATCACTCTGAAAACAGCCTCCTTCTCCTTACGTTTTATTGAAGGAAAGCCCTAGTTACAATTTCGGTTTCAATTGGTCTAAGGGGAGGGGTAATTAGCTAAACCAGTTGAAACCAGTTTACACAGTAGCATATTTCTTAGCAGAATACCAGTTTACACAGTAGCATATTTCTTAGCAGAATATCTTGTTATTTAGTTGAAACAGACTGAATGTGACCTTGTCCTTTTCTCCTCGCCTAATCAGAGAGCGGAGTTGAAGAACATTCCTGCTCTCTCTCTCTCTCCCTCTCACTCTCTCTGGCCAGCAGGCACAGAGGAACAACAATGACACATTCATAATATACGCACACACATATGCCCTGACTTAAAGCCTGAGTTAGTCAAAGTGGATAACTTATGTATAATTACTCCAACATTTCCCACCTGTTTATTCTCTTTGCACTATCTCGCAGTTGCCAAACATGATACCTCTGCATTAATCCACTCCATAACAAACAAAATTCATAAACCCATAATACATTCATAAGGGCATTATCCATAAACACACAAAAATACAGATTTTAAATGGGTATAGCACAGTTAAAACTTTTATGGTGTCATTCTAATCACGTAAAGTTAGGAAGAAATAGAAATCATTCCTATGTTTCGAATATACACATAACTGAAGAAATAGAAATCATTTTCTTGTTCTCCTAATGAAGTTTAAACACACATAAGCAATGTATGACAGGTGCTAATGAAGTTTAAACACACATAAGCAATGTATGACAGGTGCAGGTACCATGGGGGCCGCTAGGGGGGGAAAGCAGCACAGATTCCAAGGGCCCAAGCACTGAGAGGGGCCCCCAAGGGGGCCCAAAAGTTGAATCTCCCATGGGGCCCAACATCCCTGGCAGCGCCCCTGGCAGGCACAGGCAACACTCACCCCACCATCCGTGTGTGTGTGTCAATTATCCTGGGATCCGTATCCACTCACAGAGTCCATGTCCATAGAAAATGTCCAGCACCTTTTTCGTCTCCAGTTTGTAAGGAAAAACACAGTCTCAAGCTTGCTTCCACCATTGGCTTTGGGAAAGTTAAACCTGTAAAGGTGAGGGGAACGCCTTGTTCACCCCAGCAGCACTGAGACGGACGGAATGTAAACATTCAGTCCCTTTTTGATGACAGGTCCACCCCCACACACAGCAACTGGGAGGTTATGTCCACGCCAAGTCTCCCCAGATCGCCGTGCAAGAGATGTATCGTAACCCTCACGACAGTGGGTTCAACACTCGGTTTGGACAGTCTTAACGTGCGTCTGACAGCACTTTGATGAACATCCAATCACTGGCCTTAGCCTTGATTTTGGCAGGACTTTTTCCTGTCGAGATGAACAGGAACAGAGAAAAGTACTCTACACATAGACATTTATCATAGTCAATGTATTAGCCAAATCAGCATTGTTGTAAATGAATGTTTCAGGTTAGGTTAGGGGTGAAGTTTCAGAACAAGGTTTCATTTAACATGTGCCCTATACACATATTTGTTTGATGCACTGATTAATCCTAAAATATCTCTCCTGTTTGAGATATGTGCCATCCACATGACTCAATAAAACTGAAGTAATTTCCGAAACAGACTTTGAGCACAGTAATTGTCCACACAAAATACCTGTCTGCATCAAACTCTGAAAAAGAAAAAATCAAAAATGAATAAACCAAAAATGAAAATTCTGCCAAACATCTCCCCACACCCTCCATTTCATAGGTACGTATATCAAGGCAGGCTTCTTCAAACATTTGCTTAAAGACAGAAGCTCTCAGTCAACTCATCCACACACAGTCAGTAGTGTGGAGGAGGTGCGCAGCTGTAACAGAGTAGAGAGCATTATAATAGAAAAGAAACAAAAAAACGTTTTGTTAGTGGTGACAAAACAAAACCCAAGACAGACCGACCATTGTCTCATAATCCATACTCAAAATAAAATAGATAGCACTACATTCCGGGAGAACAACAATTATCAAGAGCACAGCAAAATTATGAAAAAGAAAATTACTTAATCCCAAAAGTATAACATGAAACCGACTCTGGTCATATCTGACTATTGTGGCTCACGTTTAGAGTACAGTCCATTACTGAATAGGCGATAAACGCAGACTGAAAAAATATGGTATTGACCACATGGTTACTGCATCCAATGTAGCCCTGAAAATACTCTATGCACAGATGGACATAATAGGCAGAGAAGCATAACATTAAGCATGCAGTACAAAATTACTTTAATCATAGTATTGGCTGGCTTCACATAGTAGTTAGGTCTGCATAAATCCCTCTGTAACAGAACTAAAACATATTGGCATGCAGTCCTCACTGTCCTTCTGTCATGAGGTCATGGTGATTTAGGGGCCTAGCCCAACTCCTGCCAATAATGTCAGTACATTCAAAAATAGGGAGTGGAACACAGAGTATGGGAACACCTACCACCAAACACTACACACAATTAACAATCTGGCACCACAAAGCATCTTACTGCTCACATCGTTACAACAAATAAGATAGGGTGTTTTTTTTTCTTCTTCTTCTTTTTTTAGTAATTTGAGAATCCAATAATATTTGTGGATATGCTTAGGTTACCTTGAGCATTGTGCCTTGCACACACTATACATGCTCTCCAAAAATTTTTGAATAGGAATTAAAACCATAAGTAGTATATGCTTATCTCCCTCCTGCTGTCTCCCTCCCATGGCTCCATCAAATTAAAATGAATGACATGTATTACTACTCTCCACTTTCTCACACCATTCCAAAGTTGCGCATTGTCATCACCCAGACATACAGATCACTAGATAAACCAATCAAAATGTAAGAGATAAAAAGAAAGAACACACAACTGCCATTGTAAAATACGCAACTTTAAAAGAAAAATGAAACAACCAGACAGACCCTTTACCTACGGTATAAAGGTCAGACCTTGTCTAACTTTAGGTCAAACGTCGCATGGTTTGAAAGAGAAAGAAAAAATGACATGATACATTTTTGTCTAAAAACATGATAAAATTAGACCAACCTTTCACTATTTGCCTTGTGCAAACACTTAATTTTAATCTTAACTTTTGAATCTGTGTTTGTATGAAGTTTCAATCTCAGATTCATCGTTAGTGTACAGCGGTGGTTCCCAACCTTTTTCTTAGGGGACCCATGTTTTTACTATGTTAAGCTTTGGTGACCCAACCACGCGAGCGCCCGCACGAGACGGAGTCACAAGATGCCCTCCGTTTCCTGCGATAACTTATTTTAGTTATTTTATTCCTCAATTCGTCTTTGGTCAAATATAGAATAAATGTTTAATGTAGCACTTACAATTTGTTTCGTCTATGCATTTATTAGTTAAATGCTTTGTCTTTTATTCAACATGGGCTATATATATTTAAAACGAAACCCCTTAAAATCAAGAGGGCTCCGCGACCCCCGTTGGATCTTTGGCGACCCATAAGGGGGGTCCTGACCCATAGGTTGGGAACCACTGGTCTACAGGTAGGCCTACTTATCTTCACACAGGAAAGAAAAGGGTGTTTCAAGACCCTTACACAGATTAATTCTAAGTATGGCACGGTAACACATATGGTTTATCCGAAAATAACAAACCAAACAATTCAAAACAGTAATGAAATGAAAATACAGAGAGACAACTGTCTCTTCCTTTGTAAATCAAACAAATGAAAATATAAGGATCCCAACGTCCCCAAATTCAAACTTTTAAAAGCAAGTAGAAAACCTTGACATGTCTCATCACCAGGGGTGGAAAGTAACTAATTACTTTGACTCAAGTATTGTACTTGAGTAGCTTTTATGAATACTTTGTACTTCTTAAGTAATTTTTTAATTAATACTTTTACTTGTACTTGAGTACATTTTGACCCAAGTACTTTACTCAATTACACTGGAACCTGGCCTGAGTACTGAGTAAAAAAAAATGACTGAGAGACAAAATGCCATGCATAATAATGACACAATCCGGAAATGAAAGATTGTGCAGGATAGCACACAGCATTTCCACTATTTTACTATCTTGTATCAATGTATTGGATGATGGCTGGTGCCAAGCAAGAGATAGAGGTTATGGAGGACGATATTCAAGAAAATAAACATGACATTCTAAAGAGGAAAGCTAATTAAAAGTAACTAAGTAACTTTTACTCAAATTACATTTTAAGTGAAGTACTTTTTAATTTTACTTGAGGAGATTTTTAGATAGGTACTTTTACTTGAGTACACATTTTCTGTACTCTTTCCACCTCTGCTCATCACACACCTCATTCAATGCCAGGCACTGCGTGCCAAACATGTGAAGCAATGTTCACACTTATAGTATTAAACTAATGACAATGATAGATATTTGACATAACTTTAAGCTGTGGTATTGTTTTATCATAGGTCGGTGTTCAGTTTTAGGTCACGGGTGCTGCCCCTTTAACTAATCCAACATCACAGGGTCCCTTAGACCAGAGTTCGGTGGGGACTGGTTTTAGCAAATCTTCCTCCTCCTCCTCTTCCTCTAACATGTGTATTCCTGATTGCATAGTCACTGTCCAAAACAGGGCTTTTTTGTCAATTTTGTGGAGGAGCTATACCATGTGTTTAACCCAGTCGCCACCCAATCTCTGGCCTCTTCCCCTTTGTCCACCCATTTTCCCGTTTCATTCCAGTCCAGATTTTTATTTTTATTATTTTTTTTTCCTTTGCATAATGGGATATGCGGTTTGCCGTACAATTTGTACAACCCTTTTACAGAGTCTGGCAGTATCCCTGCCACTGCTGAGGTAGTGTGGACATCTGAATACACATAAGACACTGTTATCTTTGCTGGGGTGACCTTGTCAAGCGCCTCTGTGTATTCAGAGTCTAGTTTTTGCGTATGCCACATTGTAACGTTCAAATCATCTGGGGATTTATGAACTTGCACGTGTTTCACAGCCCCTTTTCCTTTAACTACATGATGATCTTATAAATTACATTGTGCTCCAGACACTAAAATAAAGTCCCAGATCATAATTGCATTGTAAAGGACTTGTTGAGTACTACCACCCAACTCAAAATACATAATAACGCAAGAAATCCAATGAAATAAAACAAAGAAACAAGTCACAGTTAAAAGTCAATCAAAACAAAATGATAACCTAAATTGCTAGCAATGTTTAGCACATGTGATCTAACTCTCAGACCAGGTCCAAATTAGGTTTACTCACAGCACCTTTGGGCCATCAAATAACGCCTGCGTTATTTCAAGATCTCATAAGAACAAGGAGATAAGAACAAGGAGAAAGCTTCATCTATTCTTTAGAAGGAACAAAGACATTTCGGTAGGCCTACAGTAAATCATGAAAGCAAAACTCTTTTGCAAAGTTAACATGTTCAGGATAGTCCATTTAAAACAATAGCATTTAATGCATAAACAACGAGTAGGCCTATCACAAATATAAACAAATAGCCTTCAAAGTCTCTTCAACCTGCTTCAGCTTTCTTTATGTTCAGTTTCACTTTTCCATTGTTTATACAGACGGGGAAAACCTGGCGAACCCAGATTCCACAATTAAATTACACCTCTTTAAACCGTTCAACCTCAACCAATTCCCTACTTGCACAAACCATCAAAAAGAGACCATCGCAACGTTACGCTTTTCTTACACATAAAGGGCCAGGTAGAAAGGGCCCGGTGGCCTTCACCACGGTTGGTGATTTCTCACTTAAGACAATGCATTAAACATTAACAATCAATTGAAAACAGTTGCCTAAAGAAACAAACATAACTCCACAACCCCATTTTCTCCTGCCAAAAATAAATTGGTAAGAATGTGTGGAAAAACAAAATCATGACAAAATTCTAGACCTCAAAGTTGAATTGTAGAATAAAATAAAAGGCTTCTTTTTTAAAAAAAAAAAAAAAATTGTTTCAACATGTGCACTCACAAGCTTCGGCTAACTCTGAACACAATAGAGTACCTCCTAGGGGTGGAACGATTGACAAAATTCACGGTGCGGTTCATATCACGGTATCAAGGTCACGGTTCTTGGTTCTCTACGTTTTTTTTTTAGTTCGTGATAAATGGTGCACTGGGAATATTAAACCCTATTTATTTATATAACTGTAATTATAAAGTGATGTGCAAGTTGAATCAGCTGTCATCAGCCTTTCAAATGCCCTCTTTCAAGTGGCTCATAGAATCGGTATGGTGTGTGAATTGTACGATTTCGGTTTTCGGTGCGGTTTGTACCATCCCTAGTACCTCCACTAAACACCCAAAGTATGTCTTCCACTCTCAGACATATTATAGGCACTCACTCCACAGATACACATGTACACTCCACAGACACATACAACCTCTCTCACACACACACAGTGGGGTGTCCCACTAGGACAATTCATACAACAAATAGGGCCCACACAGACAGACAAACAGAGATCACAGTTGTTAGTAAACAGATCATATTACTATATGGTATCTGAGACATTAACTGCTCTTGCTTTTTCACACTAGTTTTGCTATAATTTCCGAGTTTTCATATCTACATTTTTTTGTTTGTTTGTGGGCAATGCCTTGCCCAGTGACCCTTTTCTCCACATACAAAGCATTTATCAAGTCTTTTTCTATTCGTACCGCTTTATCCAATAACACAAAGGTGCTATTGCCGTAGGGTCTTCTTTTTGTACTACTTTCCAGTCTTTACACGATAGTTCTTCCAAGAACTTCTCTATGTCTTTGCTTTGCCCCGTTCCCATTTTGAACTAAAATTTGGCCCAGTGGTTCTTTAATACCTGCAGTATTCTAACACTGGGTTTTTGCAACAAGGTAGCGATCAACGACCGTTGTGGTAAGATTCTCTTCGACCTTCTCAGGTGGAATCTTCTTGCATACGAGCATCCACAAGGGCTCACTACTTTACTCTTGTTGAATTGGAATGAAACACAATCACCTAATGGTAAATGTATTTCCTTTCATACACACTTGCACACTTTTCTCAACGCGGAGAACACAGATTTTAACTAGTTTCTTCTAAACTAGGGGAGTCTGCCCTCCCTTTACTTTACGTAGTCCAGTCTTTAACTTGTTCAACGACACAGAGGAGTCTGGCCTCCTATTTTACCTGATAGAGTCTAGAATTGTCAGGGTTTTACTCTCTATTTACCGTCTTTCACATTCAATCCTTTTGAATAAAAGACCTACTCACAATTCTCTGTTCTCTTGGGGTATTCCGTCAACCCTCAGATCCCAGCCTGCGAGGGAGGGACCAGTCCCGCAAAGGGTCTTAGTGCTGTGGCCACAGTCTTCCTGGATCTCACTCGCACGCTGGAATCGTCAGGTATCTTGGAATCCGGTTCGAAAGGACCAATTAAATGTTAGGTTTAAGCTACCAACATTTATCTCTAATAACCTGTACAGAAGAGTCACAGAGAACTTGAGTTAAATTCAACACTTGCAAGGAGGGTGACCAGGAGACTGCTTTCAGTTACAATGTCCAAGATCACTCTGAAAACAGCCTCCTTCTCCTTACGTTTTATTGAAGGAAAGCCCTAGTTACAATTTCGGTTTCAATTGGTCTAAGGGGAGGGGTAATTAGCTAAACCAGTTGAAACCAGTTTACACAGTAGCATATTTCTTAGCAGAATACCAGTTTACACAGTAGCATATTTCTTAGCAGAATATCTTGTTATTTAGTTGAAACAGACTGAATGTGACCTTGTCCTTTTCTCCTCGCCTAATCAGAGAGCGGAGTTGAAGAACATTCCTGCTCTCTCTCTCTCTCCCTCTCACTCTCTCTGGCCAGCAGGCACAGAGGAACAACAATGACACATTCATAATATACGCACACACATATGCCCTGACTTAAAGCCTGAGTTAGTCAAAGTGGATAACTTATGTATAATTACTCCAACAGTTTGGTTAGGTATGTGTTCTAATGGCAAATTCCTCCTTCTGCCCAGGCATGTGTAGCCTACACCTGGCCGGACAGATGAGTTGGTGTGCAGCTTGTCCACAGTGGTTTCAAATGGTTATGTGTGCTTTGGTAATGTTATGTGTTATCACTGAACATTCTTCCGCCTACTACCTGGACATGTACATGCCTGACCGAAAATATTCACGTAGAAGTGCAAACTAACCATATGAGAAAGCACTTGTGATGAGCCTACATCGGCTGCTTGTTCTGCCTCTGCCCAGGTGACACGAGTGGACAAATGGTTCTGTATGGTTTGGTGAGGTATGTGTTCTAATGGCAAATTCCTCCTTCTGTCCAGGCATGTAGACACCTGACTGAACAGATGAGTGGACCTAGTGTGATGGAGTGGTCCGCACAATGGACTGAGCTCCAAAAATATGCACTATATTTCATTAAACAAACAGTAACGTTTCAATCCACCAGTGCGATCTCCCTCTGGCAAGGGGAGTGCACCTAGTCCACAATGTGAAATGAGTGTGCAAATGGTTATGTGTGCTTAGGTAATGTTATGTGTTATCGCTGAACAGTCCTCATTCTACCTGGACATATGCCTGACTGAATATGCGTAGAAGTGGGACTGGGAATATGAGGTCAATGAGATAGAGGAGAACATCGTCCAAACAGTGGATAGAGGACAAAAGGAGGGAATTCCTTTTTAGCGGTAATTAGGTTGAGAGGACAGGACAGGACAGACTCTGTTGTTCCAGGATTCCCTCTCTGGGTGACTTGAGGCAACAGCAGAACAACACAGAGAACACTATTAGTCATCTCACTATGGCCAGGAGAGAAGCACAGAGTTTAGCCAGGTGGGTGTGCAGGTGGGAGGATTAGATGGATTCATCTCTTGACAGGCAGGCAGATAGATAGGTTGATACTGTAGCTACAGGTATATGAAGAGTTTCATTACAAAATGACGTAAGTGCCATTTTTTTTACTTTTGCATTTTATTATTTGAAAAATGACGTAGCCTATGTCCTATCATCTATGTGTGGATTCTTGTCATTCAAATATTTTGAGACCACACTTTTTTAATTTCTAATTTTCAAAATGCATTTTGCAATGCAATGCAATGCAATGTCCAATACAATAATGTCAATTTCCCAAAATGTTCCAAAACGATATAAGTAATTTCTCAACGAAGCTCTTCATATGTAATGGATGCCAACTAGTGTTTGGAGGTAGATTAGAACGTTAGCAAACCTCTCGCCTGAAGCCTCATGCAGAATCAGATGGCGCTGAGTTATCGGCCTAGATATTTAGCTCAGTGGTTTCGTGCCTGTGCTCCCATGGTGGAGGTTTGCTGTGATTGGGAGGTTGGGGGTTACAGCGCAGATTATTTCTCCACCATTTACACATACAATGTCTCTACTGTAATACTTTAAAATACGGATTGCGAATAATTTCATTGTATAGTAATTCCAATGTCCTTTCATGGTAATAACTGTTTCTTATTAGGGGAGGGTTTTTTTTTGCTTTTATTATAAGGACAGTGCAGTGAAGAGTGCGACAGGAAATGAATGGGAGAGAGACACAGGGGAGGTTCAGGAGCTGACCTCAGACCAGAATCGAAACCTGTGTCCACAGTGTAACAGTGCAGTGCCCTAATGCTTGGGCCGGTGATAACTGTTGCTGTAACTAGTAATAACAGGTTCTAATGATGCAGTTTCCAGCGCAGATACTGTACTGTACACAATACATGGCTTTAAAGGAGAATATTAAACAGTGTACAGTACTGTAAATGTACAGAAATAGACTGTGACACGATCGGAAGATCAGACGCTAATGCTGATTGATAGCCGGATCAGATAGGCACAAACATGTCCATTCGCATGCATGCCATCATAAATTGACACACGCACATACTGTACACACACACACACACACACACACACACACACACACACACACACACACACACACACACACACACACACACACACACACACACACACACACACACACACACACACACACACACAGGGCAGCTGACAGATTTGCACTGGCCTGGGACAAAGTCATGTGAAAGGGCACCCCACACATATAATGTAATGGCTGCCCAGTTCTGTCCCCCCTCTCCCTGGGCCTTAGCCACTAACCCCTTTGTCCCTCCCTTTCGGCTTCCCTGCACACACACACCCCATAGGCTCGAACGGCACGCAGGCACGTGGGCCGGCTTTGGCTGGGCCGCTGGGCGTCGAGTGTGCCGCCCGCTCTTCTCTCTGCTCTGGCGTGGCGTTCCCAGATGGATCGGGTGGCGTAATCCTAGTCCCGGATTCCCGTGCCGGCGGCTCCCAGGCCGTCAGTCAGTCAGGGCTTGTGGCGGCGCGGCAGCTTTTTTCCCAGGCTCTCCGGTGTCCCCACTGGGAACACGATCAGATCCCTCTGACACGCGGGGCGGCGGAAAAGATACAGTACCTACCGTACACACATATAAACATAGATACATAAACACACACGTGCATGTGCGCTCTCTCACACACACACACACACACACACACACACACACACACACACACACACACACACACACACACACACACACACACACACACACACACACAATATTGCGGCTGGGAAAGTGCTTAACCACAAAATAGAGGAAGATACAGCACCCAACACATAGACAGGTATATTTACACACACACAAACACACACACACACACACACACACACACACACACACACACACACACACACACACACACACACACACACACACACACACACACACACACACACACACAGTCACACACACACACACACACAGGAACTCAGGGACAGAAATGAGACACAAGGGTGACCTTTACCTACTGCGAGGGGCACAGGAGAGGGGGTGAGGGGTTGGATATCTAGGTTAGAGGTAACATGGAGTGGCACGGCACGCAAAGAGACTGGTGAGAGCATAGCCATGGAGAGAACTAGAGGGGAACTAGAAGGGGGAACTACCACGTAGATAACTTCAAGTAGGCCTACATAGAGGAACTAGCCAGTCTGAAGAAGAAATAGGAACTCATAGTCAGCCTTGAGCCAGCCTCAAGGAGAGTGGCATGCAAAAAGGCTGAGGGGATAGTCATTGTGAGAAGACAGGGGACCCTAGCAAGCCTCAAGGAGACCATGGCACTTCCAAAACGTGTTTTCAGTCCAGCCAGAACGGTGCCGGTGCCAGACACCGCTCCATTGACACTATAAATTGCTTAACAGTATACGATTCACATTCATACAGTGTTGTTTGCTTTACTGCATGTGTCAACACGTTACCCAGATGAACCTGCTGATGTCTTTGTTGTCGTGGTTCATTTAGACAAATATTACTCTCTTTTCACATTGCCAACCAGACTCGGTTCCTGAACGCTACATTTTCAGCCTGAACACACCAGTCGGTTCAAGGAACCAAGCTAAACTGTGAACAGTGTCATGGGTCATGTTGCCCAGGTTACCCCAAGAGTCACATGTTTTTTTGCAGAATGTGCAATGATGTCTTGAAGGAGCGACTCGATGTTTCAGAAAACAGTATTGGTGTATCTACTGTAAAAGCTAACATTTTGTCTTTAAAATGGCTTACTTCATGTCTTTTCTATGGGCAAGAAACTCTCAGAACTGATGTTTCTGTCTTCTTCTTTAAGAAGTGAACACATTAAACAGGCTACAAATTCATCAGATATTAACAGATTCCCATGGCTTAGAATCTTCACTATCAACATACTGTATTACCTCAATATTCCCCTTGGCCTATATGCAACCTGTTTTCTAGTGGCTACTGGCTAGTCACATATTTCCCTCGCATTTGGAATATTTGAGTGCTTGAAATCACTCAAATGTCCCCTCTCTCTTTCTCTCTCTGTCTCTCTGTCTCTGTCTCTGTCTCTCTCTCTCTCTGTCTCTCTCTCTCTCTCTCTCTCTCTCTGTCTCTTTCTCTCCCCCTTTGATGTGTTGGATTTTCTCCATGCTATAAGCAACATTAAGTCCTTCAGAGGTTTTTAGAAGTGATGGGAAATATGCTGTACTGTATGTAATGCTCTTACGTAACCCTCAGGGAGGCATCTGCGTGTGTTTGTTAGAGATGCACAAGGTGACACTGGTGACCTCTGTGTAGTCCTCAGTGGAGACACATTCCACATATCCCAAGCATGTTCATTTCCAGCCAGTATTTTGCTGCGGAGCAGGTCCTTGAAAAAACAGCTCAATTTTGTTGAAAACGCTGAATGCTTGCCATGCTTGTCTGTTGAAGTATGTCATGTTTTTTTCTTGCCCCTGTATTTAACTGGTAACAGCACAGTAAATACAGACTCACGGTAGGGGTGAAGTGACTTAAAGGGTTAAATCTTCTGATTGGTACTGAACATCAAAAGGTAGGCCTATGTTTACTGAGGGAATAGACCTGAGATTGCAGATTAACAGTGGAACAAAGTAGAGACATCTATAGCTGGCTTCGTACATAGAGATACTATCTTTGATGTACGCCAGAGACATCTACAGTATACTGTGTGCAACAACCTAACCAGAGATATTGAAACGCTGGTTTTCAAGTGATTTTTCTTCATAGTTACATTGTATTTTCTGGTCAGTATCTGTCAACAAGCATACACGTACCATATTGATGTTAGGACTTGGACTTAACATGTTGTTGAAAGGTAAATACCTTGTTGATTGTGGACTGTGAAAGGAATGCTATCTTACACAGCATCTGGGTCTAGGGTCTAGTCTAGACCTGTACTGTGGACACACTCGCTGTCATCTTTGTACTGTTGCAAACTTGGAATTGTGTCCAGTCAGAATTCTGCCCATACAGTCCAAATCAGACATAGGGTAGCATATATAAACGACTTTGCAGATGCCATTTCAGCTGCCAGGGCCATGCAAACAAACCGATTGATTTTTGGCCCGTGCTGCCTCAGTTCATTAAGGAAAACACGGGAAAAATCAATTGTAAGTGGCTTGTAATGCATTTTCAGTGGAAATGACAATTTCAGGGTGAAGGGAGAGCACCATTTACAAGAATGTTGGATGTGCTGAGGAAAGGTGTGTAAGTAAAGGGCCAACAGAATATTCTGAGAGCAGGTCTCACAGAGGTTTAACACTTAAAGCTTAAAAAAACTGAACATGTAAAAAAAAGAATGATGAATGTGTTAAGGCCTTAAAGTGATACTGTCCCATTTAAAAAAAAAAATAAGCTTATTTTATACCTCCCCTTGAGTTAAATAATAGGGTTTTACCGTCGTCCTATACTTTCGACCGTTCTCTGGGTACGGCAGTGCAAATTTTACCTCCAAGCTAGCAGTTAACATTGAGTCCTATGAGACCAGTTAGCCGCCAGCTGGTGTGGAGGTAAAATTTGCACTGCCATACTCAGAGAATGGTTGAAAGTACAGGAGAGCGGTTAAACTCAACTATTTAACTCAAGGGGAGGTTTAATATGAGCTTATTTCCAAAAATAGGACAGTATCACTTTAAGGGTTAAAGAAAAAAATAGTAAAGCACCAGAGGTAAAAAAAATTTTTTTTTTAAAAGACTGTGTGCATTGATCTAGCATTATTTTTATCCACAACCAAACCTCGGCAAAACATAAGGGAAGTCAGACGTGAAACCAAGAGAGGCATGTCAGTCGTGGTCTCTCTCATCTGAAAGTCAAGTGGCCAATCAGTGCAGTGGCAGAGAGAGACAAACGGAGGCAGAAAAGCAGCAATCATGAGAGGTTCTTAAGGGTGTAGGAAACTAGTGTGGCTTTAATACTAGTGGTGGTGAACTGACTGTGGGCATGTTGGTTTGACTGATGTGGATGGATGGATGGATGGATGGATGGATGGATGGGATGGATGGATGGATGGATGGATGGATGGATTCCATGTCTCTCATGCCAAACAACAATATGCCATCAAGACGATGTTGAAACATGAAACGAGACATTTTTTGTGTCTGCTCATCACAAGGTTGCAGTCTCATTTTCTACCCCTTATTTTTTGTGCAGGGTGTTGTCTGTTGACATAATCAATTCCATTCCATTCCATGTCTTGCTTTATTGACATGCATGCATCAATATTGACAAATCTCATCTTAATGTTGTAAATTATTACCTGTTTTACTACCTGCAAGGCATTCAGTTGCCTCAAGACCCTTCTCCAGCTTCTCTTTGCTTGGGTTCCTCTCCATCACCCAAGCGTCCCCACTCGACCTTTTTCCATCGCTGTTCCTGGCTGTATGATGCAGCTGATTCACACACCCACACTGTTGTGTTAGCTTGGATTTAAGTCAATAATGTGAGTTTGTAAAGTTATGTTACTCGTCGCTGTCACTTCAATGCTGGCTAGACTCAGGTTGAGTCATGCAGTAAACCCTGGAGCTATTTATTTATTTATTTATTTATTTTTGTGGCACCAAGTACATAAACAGATTAATTCCGTTTCAACAGGAAGTCTGTGTTGAGCCTATTTTGATTGAGTCCATCACTGTCCATCACTCAACCTGGAGGAGTGATTTTGGATGACGGGGGCAATGCCTGTGTGTACAGTCCGTCTGAGGAACGTTTGAACGCAAGACTGTTAACTCACTCGATCATTTGCGTATCTCTGAGCTGAGTTACATAGAGGCCAAGTGAACGATGTGCAGACTGAAATAGGCCGTGGGAGAGAGAGGACAGTGGTGGATGGGTGAGTGGTGGGGGTGGGGCTTACATAAATGGAAGCGGGGGCTGGGACGATCACATCAGCTGATGGTGTGTGTGTGTTGGGGAGAGGGGGGGGGGTATTATGGTGGAGACCTTAATGTTATTTAGTCCCTAAGGAGGTTGTTTTTGACAGGGATCTTTCACTGCTGGTGAGCAAGTACACAGTCAATTCCACAGTGTTAGTTCAACCTACAGGGTCAAACTTAACACTTATAGTGTTGGCTCTATTTAGTGTTGAATTAACACTGCATCACTTACTGGGCGCATTCAAATATGCGGACTTCCGTCTTCCACTTGTGCTTGTGGCCTCGCATTTTGCTGACGCCCCGCCTCCGTGGAGAGAACAATTAAGTTTCCCCGCAGTCAGCCTAGCCACAACAATGTTTGGGGGACTGTTCTTCATTGCAAATGAGGAAATGACATTAGAATTGTGCTTTTGCAAGATATTGAATTATTTTTTCTGACGTCTCTGACGTCATCATGAGGCCACAAGCAGCCAAGGGAGGATGGAAGTCTGCATATTGGAATCCACTCAGGGTCTATGCAGCCCTCCCCGCCATGCTGTCATTTTAGACTGTGCAGGGTTGACGGGCTGCTTCTCTCAATGTGGGGTTTGTT
Organism: Engraulis encrasicolus; assembly: GCF_034702125.1. Lineage (NCBI taxonomy): Eukaryota > Metazoa > Chordata > Actinopteri > Clupeiformes > Engraulidae > Engraulis > Engraulis encrasicolus. The sequence continues at coordinate 12,087,736 of NC_085880.1, read as the reverse complement.
TTCAATGCTAAGAGCAGGAGCAGCAGGATTGTTGAACTCGAAAAGCGAAAGAAAGTGAAAGCATGTTCCCGATCCCAGGTGATTTTAATGTGATCAAATATTCCTGGAGGTTAGGCCCTTCACAACAGCGGTTCCGAACAGCACTGCGGAGTACTATCGTTCTGACGATTTTGGTTACCCCCACACACAGCAGAGCATGGATAATCAATGGGTGGCTCCGACAAAATAGAACTCGTCCCTAATCGGCAGCTGACATTGGTGCCGGCATTGGTGCCGGTGTGCGGGGTTGTATGGAAAACAATAGAATCGAACGTTGGCAGAGCAGTGGTCAGCACTCGGAACCGATGTCCGAAGGCCCTTCGGCCATTTGTAAACACCAGTTAGTCTGAGTGTCTTGTTCACTGTTTGTGCATGATTAAGTGAGTGGTGAGAGAGTGGTCTGAACACTAGGCATGGGCTGCGAAAAAACAACAACTTTATTTCCTTAAACAAACAGCCAAAAGACAGAAGGGTGTTGCGCCAGTATCTAACTAACAAACTAATTAACTAAAAACAGCAACATTTCGATCCATCAGTGGGATCTTCCTCAGGCAAGGAACACCCTGCCCAGTGTGCTGACCATTCTCTCACAGTGTGTCTACCACTATTGTCTGGCACCTGCATAGGCGTGCACAAATAGGGACGAGGTGGTGCTAAAGCACCTGCCACTTTGCCCCCCTGGACAAGAAGTATTTTTTTCACAATGTATTGTGTTTTTTGTTGACATGATCATCAAGAAGTACTTGACGATTAAAAGCGTGTGATAATAATGCCTCGATATAGCCTTGTAAGGCAGCCAGACGTTCCACATGCCCCCACAGAACCTGCTCCCCAAAATGTATCTGCACGCCAGTGGGCACCTGGATTATTGTTTTCGTGGATGTGCGTGCCCCAATCTCCAATTACCCTGTTGAGAAGGTTGCCATTGGGGGGGATTACCATTTTATTTTTTAATACTAAGGGAGGCGTTGGCAGGCTTATAATGAGATCAAGGGGCATTGGGAGGCTTATGATGATGATACACAGGGGGCGTTTATTAAAAAAAAAGGTTAGCGTTAGGTCTACATCAACAGGCTACTGGTGGCTCATTTCAACAAAAAAGCCCCTTTCAACAGAGCACCGTCACCAGCCAACTCTGCTGTTTTATCTCCTGTAGACCATAATGGCAGCTGGGAGAACATTCATTTGCACTGTAATGAGTAATTTGCCCATCTAGTGTTTTACGAAGATGATTAATTAACTCCAAAATGATGCATAGTGGTGCTTTCAAGTGTGAGTGCTAAGAGCGAATATGCCAGGGTTATTTATTGACAACACCAATCCCCAGACTAATCAATCAAATACGCAAGGAGACCTCCCTCCTGAAGCACCACGGGCCAGGGCCGCTGACAGGTATGGCCAGGCCTGGGACAAAGTCATCTGAGAGGGCCCCCAAAACCCAATACATACATTACAATGAGGGTCCAATTCTTGACCCCTTCTCTCCCTGGGCCAAGGACAACTGACCCCTTTGCAACCCCCATTGTCGTATTCCCTGACATCACGTATCTGCTCTCACTACAGGTATCTATCTAAGCAGAACCTGCTGGGCCGTGTAAAAGCAAAGCATAACCAGGCAGGCTATTGTGGGAAAAAACTGAAATGCCTCTCTTCTCCTAGCTACCTGTTAAGTGCTCTGGTCGTCATGCATTCATTTCATTCATCACCGCTGTCAGTGAAGTGCAGAGAAGGATGAAGATATTGAGCTGCCCTAAAATGGCTGTAAAATAGACATACTTTGTGGTCTCAATTTGTGGTTGATGCCAGGCCAAAGTCTGACTTCCTGAGAGGCCTTTTGCAGTATTGCCTCCTTCTGTCAGCTCTCATACTCAAGGCTGCAATAGTCAGTGCACTGAATGGTCACCGAGGCAGCAGCATAGGGTGTAGTTCCCCTTTGTCAGAGTGTTTGTAATGAGCAGACTGTCCAGGCTTTTCAATCTCATCCATCTGATGTATGCAGTTTGGTGGAGTGGGGTGTGGGTGTGGGGGGTTAGGGCGAGAAAGTGTGTGTGTGTGTGTGTGTGTGTGTGTGTGTGTGTGTGTGTGTGTGTGTGTGTGTGTGTGTGTGTGTGTGTGTGTGTGTGTGTGTGTGTGTGTGTGTGTGCGTGCGTGCGTGCGTACATGAGAGTGTGCACCCATGCGTGTGTGTGTGTGTATTTTCAAGTAACACAATGTGTCTGTTCATTTGTACTGTGTTACCTGACAGTGCACACTGCAAGCTGATAGGGAGGAGAGAGAGAGAGTGAGAGAATGAGAGAAAGAGAGAGAGAGAGAGAGAGAGAGAGAGAGAGAGAGAGAGAATGAGAGAAAGAGAGAGAGAGAAAGCAGTTCATCTATTCAACCTGTCATTTCCCAGACTCTCTCTCTCTCTCTCTCCCTCTCTCTCTCTCTCTCTCTCTCTCCATCAGCATCATTACTGCACACTGACTCATTTGCTCACATGGCTGACACCTTCAGGCTGATGCCGTTTTAGTTTAGAACAGCACACTCTACTGTTTCCCCTCATCACTCTCTAAACCAAGCCTATTACAGTTGAACACACACACACACACACACACACACACACACACACACACACACACACACACACACACACACACACACACACACACACACACACACACACACACACACACACACACACACACACACACACACACACTGTGTATACACACTTGCACACAGACAAACACAACACATTTGTTCATTTCAGTTGTCATTCCGTTACACAATAGGCCCACATTCATTGAACATTATGAGCCAGACATTAACAATGTTATCTGTCATGCACCTGTGCAAAAGCATCCAATGGCTATAATAAATGCTAAGCATTCATTAGGTTATCAAAGGTCATGAGCGGGAAGGCACAAGCACTCGTCTGAGTGTGAAAAGGCTGCTGATCTGTCTGCCACTGAGTTTACGAGTGCTTAGTGAAAACAGTGGGAACTTGGGTGTGACAAGCGGAGGGCTGGACTCGGCATCTGGCATAACGGGCATTTCCCGGTGGGCCACACACTCTTGTGGGCCCCTATTTTCAGAAAGGTAACCAAAAGAAAATAGGGGGCCCGCGAGGGTGCGGGGCCCACCGGGAAACGCCCGCTATGCCAGATGGCCAGTCCAGCCCTGGGTGTGACAGGCGAACCGGGGTCTTGCTTGTTGTGCAGTCTGCCGGAACAGTCCGGAGAGTCAGCACAGTTCCGTTCAGCATCGCTGTGTGGAGTGGTGATTTTGCCTTGACCCAGCATGCACTGGGGGTCTACGGAGGCAGTCGAGGTGCTAGCGATCGATCGGTGTTTGTTGGCTGAGTGGACCATCCGTCAGCAGAGCGGAGCAGACTCTCTCAGACTCACTCAAGACTCACACGCTGAGCTGAGCAGCGGAGGCCGAGGTGTTAAGACAAACCCGGCTTGACCACACCCAGCTGCTAATAAACTTACACATATAGTAGTATACTAAGACCAGCACACATACTGTACACAAAAGAATGCACACACACACACACACATGCATGTACTACATGCACACAGCCAGTCAGACACAATAGAGTGAGCTGCCTTGGGCTGAATGTATGTAAGTGTGAGCAATACAGTGTATGGTTAATATATGTGTAAGGGTGTGTGTAATGTCTCGTGTATAATGTCTTCTGTATTTAGATAGCCTATGTATGTATGGTACTTGACACTTTAATTTCCCCCTGGGGTCAATAAATGATACTCTACTCTACTCTACTCTACCTTGGAGGCACAGACAGACACAAACACACATTTTCATTCGGAATACACACAGACATGAAAATGGAAATCATATAAGGCTTATAAGGCAAACACTTTTCCCTCTGGTGAGTTCCACTGACAGTGCTGGCTGGCGGAACGAGCGATGAGCATAATTACACTAATCCTGTTAATCTCACGAGGTCGTCCGTGATGGGCGATAATAAGCCGTCTACAAGGGGACGTGGCTCGCTGCTCGAGTCGCCTCATTGCCGGGCGCAGAGCAATGAACGGACAACACGTTAGCCGTTGTTTTAATCGATGGTCCGACGGTCTCTGCTTCGGCAGCCACTGAAAGCTTTTGCAATGCTCTGTGTGCTGTGCTGTGCTGTGCTATCGATCGATCGAGCTCTTGGCTTAGGCTGGCCGTCCTGGAAAATGTGCTGTGCGATGAACGTGTGAAGGCCTCGGGGATGGGGGTGAGAGAGTTGAGGTGTGGAGCGAGCGAGGTGACGAGGCTGAAGAAATATGACATCCATTTTAGCAGCACTATTGGAACAAGGAAATTGAGTTACCCAGACCTTTGTTCGAAAGTTCCCTGTGAAATTGAAAGGCCAGGCTGTGCTGTGCCGTGCCGTGACGTGGGCTATTTTCATTTGGGTCATAAATTTTCATTTTCACTCCTCCCCAAGAACTCCCCACCCTAAGACAGTATGGCTGCTCACAAGGTTGACGCTTATCCTTGAAACAAAAGCCTTAGGAAGATATACTGTCACCCTCCATATAATGAATAACTTCCTTGGATAACCACTAAAAACCATTCCCCTTACCTTACTACTCCCTACACCACTAACATGGTTAACATTGCTATCTTTTTTCTGTTGGATGACTGACCATACGGTAGATCCATGTGGCCTTTTGCTTGTGGTCTTATTTGTGTAAATAGCCTAACCCATTTTCTCTGTTTAGCATATGATATCTGTTTAGTCTATGATATCAGTTTAGCCTATGATATCTGTTTAGCCTATGATATCTGTTTAGTCTATGATATCAGTTTAGTCTATGATATCAGTTTAGCCTACCGTATGATATCTGTTTAGTCTATGATATCAGTTTAGCCTATGGTATCAGTTTAGCCTATGATATCTTTAGCCTATGGTACCAGTGTGTGTTTACTCAAGAGTTGGACCAAAGCCCTTACCAGTGCGAGACTATGGCTCTATGTGTGATCTGGGCATGGCAAGCTGGTGTGTGTGTGTGTGTGTGTGTGTGTGTGTGTGTGTGTGTGTGTGTGTGTGTGTGTGTGTGTGTGTGTGTGTGTGTGTGTGTGTGTGTGTGTGTTAGTATCTTGGCAGCTGCGTGCAGGGATGCTCCTTGGTGTGTGTGTGTGTGTGTGTGTGTGTGTGTGTGTGTGTGAAAGCCTCTCATTGCGTAACTGGTCCTCTCCACATCACCTTCCCCCCATGTGATTGGTGATATAACAGACCGTCCACACACATCCTCCCGTGCCTTATGTCAGCCAGCTTGCCTTGTGTTTACTGTAGCGATCGGATATGATTTCATGCTCAATACAAGAGAAGACAACCAGTGCCAGCATAACTCGGCCTTGCCATCCATAAAACTCAACTCAATTCTCATTTCGGGTTCAGTAACAACCAGGCTATAGTAGGCAACCAGAAGCCTAACCTCATTTTCAGGTTTGGCAAAGTCAGTGGAAAGTCGACGTGTGTGCCTTTCATGGATAAAAATGTTTAGCGACGTGCCTAAACTCTGCAATATCGAAGTATGTGAAAAGTGAAAAAAGTATGAAAACGAGATGTAACAGGCGGATGCTTACAGGTTGCATTACAAACCCCCAAAAAGGTACAAAGACTTACGTATGTGACAATGCTGGTAAACAAGCGAGTCGTGCTTAGCCCATTGTCAATGTCACCAGTTTGAGGTGACAAGGTATGAGCTTTTGAATGGTCCTGTGCATTTTCCCTTTTGATATGTGTTTGTCAAATTCAAATGCAAGGGCATCAATCCACTGTTTTTTTCTCCAATATTTTTTGGGGGTCTTTTACGACTTTATTGATAATATGACAGTTTGAGAGGTGGACAGGATCGGGGAGGGGTCGGCAAAGGACCAGGGCCGGTGTCCTGTCTATATGAGCTACCCGTCGAGATGTGATCCTTTTCGAACTACTGAGCATGCGCACGCATGTGTTCAGTCGAATAAATATCCGGAAAGGAGAGAAGTCGTCAGCCTCCTTCCTACGCATCGCACAGGAGCACTGATCAAAACTCATGAAGCAGCATATTGAAATTGGCAGTAGACTACTGGTTCGGAAATTGCATAGATTCTCGTATGGGTTAAGTAGCCTAAGGCTGGTTTGGTACAATAATAAGAAATGCACTGGTGGGGATGTTTTGAAAATATGATTCCCATAAATTGACAGACATCTGCCAGAACAAAGCCACAATACGCTATCTGCTATCTGGGAATCTCTAAACTGCGCTTGTTTATCCACATAGCACATCATTTCATATGGCATATGTTTCATATGTTGCCTTGTGAAACAGGCCCACGTCGCATTGAAACCAAACCAACAGCAAATGGCTGCATTAAACAACCCGTAGCCAGGCCCTGATCTCAAACATTTTCTCCAGTCCGAGTCCTGTATTTGCGCAAACTCAGCTCAGTCTCTTTCATATGGCACGTTTCTTAACTTGCTCAAACGAGAGGCTCACGGTTTTTTTAGTGGTCAGCAGCCGCATGTTCTCCGCACGAACGATTGCACACCCCTGTCCGTGAAATAAATAAAGTAGGAAAAGTGAAAGCCCATTGGGAAACTCCAACTCCCATTGTCATTGTGACACAGCACTCCACAGCACACTGCACACAACGAAATTGCATTTATGCCTCACCCGTGCAAGGGGGCAGCCCTCAGTGGCGCCCCATGGGGAGCAGTGCGGTGGGACGGTACCATGCTCAGGGTACCTCAGTCATGGAGGAGGATGGGGAGAGCACTGGTTGATTACTCCCCCCACCAACCTGGCGGGTCGGGAGTCGAACCGGCAACCTCTGGGATGCAAGTCTGATGCCCTAACCGCTCACCCATGACTGCCCTCATGGGTATTAAAACAGTCCTACGTGGACCATGGCCAATTGAAACGTCTTCCACGGAAAATCAAGGCAGCGCAAATCGAAAGAACACCGGGAATCAAACCCGGGTCAGTCGCATGGCAGACGAGCACCCTACCGGCCGCCCACGGCAGGTCCATCAATTCAATGTTTGGGTGTGTGTAGTGCACGTGTGCATGTTTGCATGTGTACGTGTGCATGCACTTTCTCATCATACTGTGACAGGGCAATTTGAGTCATTTTAGCTTAGATTATATAGCTTAAGCCTTTTGGATCAAACTGAGGATTTGCTAAAAAGCTGAACAAATCTACTCCATTTGGCTTCCTCAATGAACCCATCTAAACATCACAGGCTGCAAAATGTGACACGAGTTTAATGGGCTTATTCAGCCCTTGATTCCTAAAAATATGACCCACTTTTGGTTGCTATGGCTATCGGTTGCTAGGCCTCTGACCTTCATATCAAGGAGAGAGCAGTTCTGGAGGATGTATTGAATTTGCCGTGAGAGGGGAAATACATTTTCCACGATGCAGAAAGCACATCACACCTATTTATATCTATAAAAGGCAATACCACCTTTTTTTTAACTTAATTTATGATAGTACAGTGAAGATGGTGACAGGAAGCGAATGGGTTGAGAGAGACGGGGAAGGGCCGACAAAGGACCCGGGCCAGCCGCATAGCAATCGAGTGCCCTAGGCCTAAGAAAATTAAAAGTTTGGTTCCGGTTGGTTGTCAGCTTTGGTCATGGGTCGGTCAGATTTTTTTTTTTTTTCAAATTTTTTTTAAATGTCCGACACCCCCAACCCCCCACATGCGCCAGATTTCGTCATACACGTTGTTGGAACAATGCCAAGGTGGAGTGAGGCCTGCTAAAGCTACAATGAAATAGCATACAATAAGCATTAATACTGACCGCCACCAAAATGAGGATATGATGCGTAATAGCCTACCGTTTCTGGCAAAACTTGTCCAGCTGTCAGTTGCCTGACGCCATTTTAACTCATGCCCCGTTTACTTTTTTTTATTCCTTTCCATCATCCGTTGTAGACCATATTTTCATTGGGATGAAGGTTCTGGCTTGCAAACATTCTATTTACTCACTTTTTTGTTTTACGCGAGGATGTAGACACCTGAGGCGATATGAATGTTTTAATGGCGGGTGATTAAGGGGCAACATCGTCATTGTCATTAAATCATCATTGTAGGAAACTAGGTCTTCATCGAACAGTCGTATTTGTGGCAACATCATCGTTCATTTCTATTTCATTATTTGGAGGAGGTGCGGAGAGTCAGACAGTGACAGGCGCCCTGCTCCTGTGCAATGGTGGAGGGACAAGCAGAGAGAGAGAGAGAGAGAGAGCGAGAATATAACGGGCGCAGGCCAACGGACTTCTTGGTTAACCAAGCCTTGTGGTAAATGAAAGAATGGAGGAAAACTCGGGCAAAGTATTTACCTTCTCTCATATTAACTTATTTTACATGGTATTGATACAGTGCTACTTTAGTATTGTTTATAACGAGTTATGCATCTCGTCGAACATGCAGCGCGACTGAATGGAAGCCCTTTTCTAACACGAGGAGACAATATCAATACATTCGAAAATCGTGGATACTCATAATGTTGTCTGTGTGTTGCATTTCGAGGCGGGTGGTCAGGCTGTGTCAGTGTCGGGTGAGGTAAGGCTACTGACTTATTATTTGACAGGCATTTTCGCCAGGTTCCCAAACTATCCTACATCGTAGGCTATTAGTCTGCAAGAACGCTATGAGGCAAGTTGTTTAAAACTTAAAAGCTACAACGACAACAAATTAGCATGTTGTAACATAATAATTAGCCTACACCGAGTAGGTACGCAACTCTGCAGTGACATTTGGGGTTTTCTAATATCAAGCCGGCGGGCTGTGATACATGTAAGTGAATTCCACCCGCTTTCAACCTGCTCGCTCGCCTCGCGTGGTGACGTAGCATCGTTTCCCGGTCAAATTAGCTTAGCTTAGCAAATGCTGTGGTCAAACAACCGTCTCTCTTCAATCACAGTGTATGTAGAAATACAAATGATGAAACAGGAGCGAATATATTGGTCACCTTAACCCAAGTGTCATTTATTTTAAAATCTGTGAAAAACGATCGGCAGATTTGACACCACCGAAATCAAAACAGCCTCCATTTTTTATGTCCCAGTAGTGCTGGTGACGCACGTGACGTCATGGCGTTGAAAGCTCTCCCATTGGTTAACGCTTCGCGGTGCCGCTACATTTTTCAGCCAAGCTCAACTTTCTCGCCTCGCTCGCCCACCGCCCGCCACCCTCGCTTCCCTACGTCACCACCTCTCGCCTCGCTGCCGCGTCCCAACGGAAAATAATGGAACGCCACGCTTATAACGCTTTGGAAGCGCCCATGTAAATCAGGCGTTATTGCGTGCGCGTGTGTGTTGCTCCTATGTGGATAGTCATGCGATGCAAATTCAGTAACTTGCAGGCAGGTAGAAAGTGAGAGATGGCGAGTTATGGGAATGAATAAACGTGTTGTGTCTTGTCTATATGAACAACCGTCCACCCAACATTGAGGATTCCAAAAACTGAAAAAAAAAAAATTGGGTCGCACAAAAAATGATAGGGTTGGTCGGCAACCGGAACCAAAACAATATTTTTTCAAGGCCCTACCGTTAGGCCACGGTAGGGCCAAAAGATGTCATGAAACTATCACATATACCTTAACCAACCACAATAACAATATATAACAATCGCCTTCACCACATAAGAAGGTGTCATGCAATGTAGGTTGTGTGAAAAACACAGCTCCTGTATGTTCTTCAGTTCTCATCATGCAATTGTTCATTAAATATTGCAGATCTTGCACGGTCTGTACTGTTTTATGGAAACCACTTTACTACCGTGGTATTACACCACTATGACAGTGCACAGGGCCCTTAGTAATACATTACGACTTAGTCATTACCATTCTGGTAACAGCTAAGTTTTTCCTCCAAAGTCAATTCCTGTTTTCAGAAGAAGAGAGCATGCTTGTGAAGTAAACATGGGTTACCGGAGAATTTAAAGGCGGGTTGGATGTCATCAGACTATGTTGAACCACAGGCGAAGCTTGTAATGCCACAGAATTGGCTCTCAAGAATTTCTGTCTGTCTTTGATGTGACAGCGCTGGCATATACTGACATTAAAGGTGTGTGTGTGTTGTGTGTGTGTGTGTGTGTGTGTGTGTGTGTGTGTGTGTGTGTGTGTGTGTGTGTGTGTGTGTGTGTGTGTGTGCGTGTGCGTGCGTGCGTGCGTGCGTGAGTGCGTGCGTGTGTGTGCGCGTGCACGTGCTTGTGTGTACGTGTGTGTGTGTGTGTGCGGTGCATGTGCGTGTGTGTGTCAGCTGTGCCCCGCCTCTGAAAACCTGATACTTGCATCTACCCCTTATGTGTTTTCCTCTTTAATTGCGACCCTGCATGCTGGGATATTGCAAGTCTTTCAGTCTTTCTGAGTAGCCTTATGTTATACCAGGAACACAATAGATTTTGCAGTGTTAGTTCAACACTTAAAATGTACCAATTAGCGCAGGGGTTGCCTTTCCCAACTAATCAAATATCACGGTAAATAGTGCACAGGAGCACACACACACACACACACACACACACACACACACACACACACACACACACACACACACACACACACACACACACACACACACACACACACACACACACACACACACACACACACATGATTTCAAAGCCCACTTGGAATACCTTCAGGGCTCACCAGTGATCCCCAACCCACAGTTTGAGCGTTACATTTGACTACACTCCTAAACCTGTTCGTCAGCCTATATGGTGTGTTTTTAATGATTGACAGCTAAATTTCCTTTGTGTGATTGTTTGAAGTATTTCCACTCCCTGCTCGTGCTCTACTCTCCAATCCCTAACCTGAGAAAGGAGGGTGTGGTTTTCCCCCCTCATCAGCTGTAGTATCCCCCACACTAAGCCCTGCACTTATCGCCACTTACCCATACGTTAGGCCTGTAATGGTCCCCACCAGGAACCGCCACCGGCACCGCAAGCGTCTGAAGTAGATTTTTTTTCTTTTCTAAACGTGTGGGTGTTTTTGCGAAGTTAACTGGCAGCATTCCTCATACCACTGTTTGCTTTTCAGCAGCTGTGTGGTTGGATTATGTAACCCCTCACACGTGAAGCGCATTCCTTCGCACATAATAATAACACATTATCTATCCTCGCACAGCAAAGGCTACATTCAAATGATGGCCCCAACGCCCACATGTATGGTAAATAGACTGTTATTTAAAAAAAATAAAAAAAACCTGTTCTAGCATGTACGCTGTCACGTGTTGCCATACTGTACAGTAGCTGGCCCTGGTGGATGTGCACAGATACAGTAGCGCTGTGTACACCTACACGGTAAAACAATGCAGCCAATTAAATGCAAAAAAAGCAAGTTGTCCTGCTGCCTTGAGTTTGTGAGTTAACTCCACTTGAGAAAGCCTCGAGTTGAGTTAAGCCTTGAGATCGGTTCATTTAAAACGTAAGGCAGCAGGGCAAC
>NC_085880.1:12066256-12071256 GCF_034702125.1 Engraulis encrasicolus | reverse complement strand
CACACACACACACACACACACACACACACACACACACACACACACACACACACACACACACACACACACACACACACACACACACACTCACACACACACACACACACACACACACACACACACACGGTGTGCTTTGTAATCCCACTGTGATGTTGGGTGGCAGTGGGAGAGACCTGCACCAGTACACACACACACACACACACACACACACACACACACACACACACACACACACACACACACACACACACACACACACACACACACACACACACACACACACACACACACACACACACACACACACACACACAGTCCTGAATTCTGAGACCTGCACCATCACAGAGGGCCAGATGGCACCAGGGCCCACTGATGGGACAACACATATGGTGCTCTGGTACTCACACACACACACACACACACACACACACACACACACACACACACACACACACACACACACACACACACACACACACACACACACACACACGTGTGCACACACACACACGGTCACACACACACACACACACACACACACACACACACACACACACACACACACACACACACACACACACACACACACACACACACACACACACACACACACACGCTTACACATATGTACAAGCTCACACGTATGGTGACACATGCACGTATGCACGCACACACAAAAACATACACGCACACGCACACACAAACTCACGTTTCACTTTCCTTTTCTGTGTTTCTTTCCCTCTTTCCTTCTCTCTCCCTTTCTCTTTCCATCTTGCCTCTCTGCCTTTCATTCTTCTCTTCATTCCTTCCCTCTTTCCTCCTGCTGTCAAGTCTCATACTAGAATTCAAATGTACGTTAACGGTCATGACAGACAGTGGAAAAGGTCGCTCAATCAACTCAACAAATACACACATTGAAAATGACGAGCAAGTTTACAAATGGTATACAGCACACACATTCATACGCACGCACGCAGGCACACACACACACACACACACACACACACACACACACACACACACACACACACACACACACACACACACACACACACACACAGACACACACACACACACACACACACACACACACACACACACACACACACACACACACACACACACACACACACACACACACACACACACACACAGCCATACACCTCTCTATTAGCACCATGCCAGGTCTCTCACATTTCATTTTAATTTTATTTTCCCCTGTTCATTGCACCCCACCTGTCAAGTCCCCTTTCACCCCACCCCAGGGCTCGACTGGTCTTCTGGCATAAAGGGTATTTTCCCGGTGGAGCGACAGTCCTCAGGGGCCGATGTTTTTGTTTTGTTTGTTTTTTTTATTTTGCCCTCACAGATAATTCCCACAAGTACATTTCATAGAGCGAAGTTTAGCCTGGGGGCGTGGTCACCAATACTTCCGGGACAGTTATTCATTTTTAGCCGGAATCAGTTATCCCATTCTGAGTCAGCCATTGGAAGAAGGCGGGCTTCATACCCCCAATGATCCACCACACTAGCATACAGCTAGCTAAATGGCTGTTTTGCTCATCAGGCCTTATCACTCAATATCACAATGCAGTGTGTACATGACTACAGTTAATGACTACAGTTTTTTTAATTCTATATAACATTTAACTGCCGTAATATTGTTGTACATGTACATACAAGAAGTGGTTACCATAGGCTTGTAGCGGTCTGGCTCAGTTAAAATGCTGACCGTTTAGTTTACCCGACTAGCTTAAAACATAGACTGATCAAATGGTAATGTAGAGTCACCTATTTGTGTCTATGCCAAAAAAAAAATCCGGGCCGCTATTTGTTCCTAGGGTAGCCCTGCCTCGCACTTGTACAGTAGAGTCAACGCTGTGGCCATGTCTTGCTGTGGTGTAGCATAGTGCCACACATTAGAGCAGCCAAATGGAACATCATTAGTGGATCTGACCTGTGATCCACACCAGCACTTAATGGCCTCTAATTGGCTGTTCTAATGCACTATGTTCCCGTCAGCGGCGTGGCATACTGGATCTGCTGCCTTTGAAGTTTTTGCAGAATCATGTTAGAGAAATGATATGCACATGCATGCACGGGCACGCATGCACACACACGTACATGTGCGGGCACACACACACACACACACACACACACACACACACACACACACACACACAGACACACACACACACACACACACACACACACACACACACACACACACACACACACACACACACACACACACACACACACATGCGCGGACACACACACACACACACACACTCACATGCGCGGACACACACACACACACACACACACACACACACACACACACACACACACACACACACACACACACTACTGTGAAATGACACACTCTCTCTCTACACCCACACACACCAAATTGACATCGCAACACCTCCGTTTTTCTGAACCAACTCTTCTCTCTACTGTGCCTACTACATATAACTGTGCCCTAGCGTCAGTGTTCACAGTCTTCTCTGTCTTTGTAAAGCATACATCATCCCCACACACAACATGTGGGCCTACCTACATACTATCTCAGTCTGTGCACATGTAGAGTGCATTTAGCCAATGATGCTCTTATCCAAATCAACTTACACTGCACTGGGCACATAGTACAGTCCCTTGGGGCAATGTGGGGCTAAATGCCTGGCTCAAGGGCATCTCATCTCTCAGTATAGGGTATGCAGTGGCACACTAGTTATTCACTACCCCCCACCCCCAAACCTCCCACCCCCATGTTTTCCTACTGCCAAGGGATTTGAACCTGCGACATTCCAATTCCAAGGTCAGCCCGCTCCCTAACGACTATGGCCAACTGCCCCTGGACCGCCTGTGTCTGATCCTGGGTCCAGGGGTATGAAATTGACACCAGGCAAATGCTGACAAGATGCACACGTGGCTGGTTAAGTTTGATCTGAAAATGATAACAATAATGAACTGTTGTATTGCTGCATTCACACACCAGGGAGTTGTTTGGCTCCATCTGCTCAGATTAAATTTGTGGAATGCATCCCATGTCAGCTGCTATCCCTTATGCACTTGGCCTTGACCAGGGGAGAGCAACCTTTTTCATTAGAGGTCCCCCTTCAAATTGTAGGAAGTCCTCCGAAGGCTGTGCTGTGTGAACACACCAGGATCTCCCCCTGCACTTGCGGCCGATATTGAAGGTGAAAATATAAATTAATTGTATTGCAAATGTAATTTCTAAGATTGCTTTACAAAATGTCATGTTTCTTGTGAAACTGCTTAACATTTAAATTATATCGGGGGCCCGATAAGACGACCCGTGGGCCATAGGTTTCCTCCACCCATGACCTAGACTGTTAAAGGGTTGAGTTTGAGATCTGCATGGCTCTCTACGGGGTTACATGGCGCTAGTCCGACATGCCGCTTTTCCGACATTGATGTCTATTGTAGCACGTTTCCCACCGAGATGCCATGTCTGTGGTCTGTGCTGCATTGCTCAACTTTTATCAGTTTAGGGAGAGTGCATGCAGTAACTCTAACCCTACGGCATGTCGGATGTCAGAATAGCGGCTTCCCCCCCTCTAAGGTAACCATCTCTAGTTAGGATTGTCACCGCTGTCTGACCAAAGAAAATAAAATAAAAAATAAACATTTCAACACTTCTTTTTGAAAGGAATAGCACTCCTCATTCAGTGCCCAGGGGATTTTCCCCCCCTGAATAGACCATTAAAAACCATTACAATCAGGTAAAGCCGAGACAGTTTGGAACACTATCTCCAGTTGGGTGATACCTGTACTGTCATTTGCACGCCTTTCCTACTGGAACATTGTGAACCTGATGTATTCCTGAACGAGTTCCCCTGTCTGTGTCTGCTAAGCCCCTAACCATTATGGTTACCGACCCCAGCTGCTGTCTGAACTAAATGATGATACAGTGCGTGCACCAGCCACCAGCCAAATACTGGCAAATAAAGAACATTTTCTAGGCCTACTTCTTTTTTACCTACTCCGATTCCATTCCGATCCAAAGGCCAGATCCCTTTAACCACAAAGTAAAATTTTTCAGTGTAACTTCAAACACTAACAGACCTAATGCACTATGGAAGTGGTACATTGGACTCCCTAAGTGTTGAATTAGTATCAATCATCAGGAAAGAGATGAGACTCTTCTATAGACGCGTGTACAACATGTTCTGTGCATCATGAACAACTGCCCCTGTCTGTCCAGGTCTGCTGAGTCCCAGCCTTCCATCCACCATCCACACGTCTATATCTACATCCAGCATCTACTGTACATCCACATCTACATCCAGCATCCACATCCAGCATCCACATCTACATCCAGCATCCACATCTACATCCAGCATCCACATCTACATCCAGCATCTACATCCACATCTACATCCAGCATCCACATCTACATCCAGCATCCACATCCAGCATCCACATCTACATCCATCATCCACATCCAGCATCCACATCTACATCCAGCATCCAGCATCCACATCCGCATCTACATCTAGCATCCACATCCACATCCACATCCACATCCACATCCACATCCACATCCAGCATCCACATACACCATCCACTCTCCAAATTCACCATCCACATCCACATCCACATCCACATCCACCATCCACATCCATCATCCACCATGCACATCCAGCCTCCATATCCACAATACACCATACACGTCCACCATCCACATCCACCATCCACCATCCACATCCACCATCCACTATCCACATTCACCATCCACTATCCACCATCCACCATCCACAGAAAACCTCCAGCTGAGCAGTCTTCATTAAGCTCTGCTGCCATGCGTCCCGAGGCAGTGGAAGTGTAAGAGGAAGGGAGTGAACCACAAGACGAATAGCGGCAGCACAGGGATACATCCAGGATTAATGGTGGTGACAAGATATAGGATGTGTTGAATATGGCATGAACATTGGGCTCTGGCAGGGACGGATAAGGATTCACACAAAAAAATC
>NC_085880.1:12053756-12061256 GCF_034702125.1 Engraulis encrasicolus | reverse complement strand
GGTTTAAGTTAGGGCCCAGGCCAGTGGGGTCTCTTTTCACAAAGCTGGCCTATTTCCAGCAACGCAAGTGCCTACATACGAAGTACACCCCATACCCCAGTACCATAACCCACACATACTGTATATAGCTAACCATACAGTAGGCCTATGACCTACACCATGACATCCCCCGTACCATAACCCACACGTATATAGCAGCAGCAGCCATAGGGGGTGTGCACCAGATTCTCTGGGGAAGAGTTTAACCTCATACCTACCCCACTCCCACACACACACGCCAGGGCTCACAGTACACACATGCACCAATGCAAACAGCATGCATGCATGCAAACACACACATACGCACGCACACATGCACACACACACACATGCACGCACGTATGCAGGCAAGCACGCACGCACGCACGCACGCACGCACGCACTCACACACACACACACACACACACACACACACACACACACACACACACACACACACACACACACACACACACACACACACACACACACACACACACACACACACACACACACACACACACAGGATCATGTACGTACACAGAGTATCTAAGTTGAAGCCCCTCTGTAATGTCATAACCATGTTGTTATGATGTATTTGAGTCTTTTCAGCAAAGAGTCAATGTGCCGGCTGGCCCATCTGCACAAAGACACTTTGCTTGTTTCTTGACTTACAGCTAATGCTAATTCACAGATGGAAGGCAATTGGACGATTGAAATGTTTTCAATGCATCCTCTCAAATGGCCACAACTTGGCCACAATACTTCCAGATTTCCACATTTAAGGCACCAATACGACACTTTCAGAGTCTGTGAATAACTAAAAATGCCCCTGAGATGGAGCGAGACTGGTTTTTCCACATATATTCTGTGGCACAGGCCATTTCTCTTCTGAAGTCTCACTCTCCCTGTGGACTGTAGATGCTGTGATTCAGGCTGGCAGGAGGCCAGTACAGGACTGAAGGCTGAAGGAGTGAGTGTGAGGAGCAGGGAAGACGACAAGGAGGGAACAAAGGGGTCAGTTGCCCAGGGGGATGGGGGCCCGCAAACTTGGGTCCACATTACATTGTATGCATTCAAGATTCAAGATTCAAAATTCAAGATTGAAGCTTTTATTTGTCACATGCTTTCTTGTGCTGGCACAACAGGCATTGAAATGAAGATGTATTCAAAGATGGTGTCCTCTTTAGCGTACTTATTCTTATGTGTGTGTGTTCTGTTTGTTTTTTTTGGGGGGGGGATGGATTTATTTTATTTTGTATATACTGTGTGATCATTCACACACTATACCGCTTTTACCTGAGCAGAAAACTGACCTTTGTACTATCAAAATAAAAAAAATATATATATAAAAATGTTGATTAAAAAAAGATGGTGTCCTTTCAGATGACTATGTCTGGGGCTCGGCAAAAGCTGCTAGCGGCCCTGGTGAGGAGAGAGAGAGAGCGCTAGGCAAGGCTCTCAGTAATCAGTCATGGCGTGATTGTGGCTAAAACGTCATCACTCAACCCAGATAATAATGACCAACCTGAGGACACCTGACCTCTTGTGCTATTGGACACACGCTCTGTGTGTGTGTGTGTTTGTGTGTGTGTGTGTGTACGTGTGCGTGAATGTGTGTGAGCTGAGAGAGAGAGGTGAAAGGCCACTGAAATCTTATTTGCCAATGATTTGATGTCCTATCTTTCTCATGTCAAGTATTCCAACAGCAATCCTAAAGTTGGAATGAAATGAAAGAAAGAAATCCAATAGGTGTGTGTGTGTGTGTGTGTGTGTGTGTGTGTGTGTGTGTGTGTGTGTGTGTGTGTGTGTGTGTGTGTGTGTGTGTGTGTGTGTGTGTGTGTGTGTGTGTGTGTGTGTGTGTGTGTGTGCGTGTGTGTGTGTGCACGCAAGCGAATGTCTTTGCATGTGTGTGTATGTGTGTGTGTGTGGAGGTTGGATTGAACAGTACAGTAGGAATGAAAAGCAGTGCGTTGGAGTTGCATCTCCCACTGGTCCTGACTGCTGAGCTGTTTGGAGAGGCATCAGTATTCTATAGGCCAAGCAACAACTCACTCCCCAATGGCTAACAAAGAACACACTTGCGTGCGCGGGCACACGCACACACACACACACACACACACACACACACACACACACACACACACACACACACACACACACACACACACACACACACACACACACACACACACACACATACACACTCTCTCACACAGACGCGCGCACACACACACACACACACACACACACACACACACACACACACACACACACACACACACACACACACACACACACACACACACACACACACACACACACACACACACACACACTGTCAAACTGTTGCCGAATGCCAGTATGAGTGTTGCCTGAGGCAACTGGTGATTACTGTACTCCTGCCAATGTGCTTGCAATGAGACAAAAAAATGGAATGTCTTGCAAAGGTTGTCAGATTCTTTGTGTGTGTGTGTGTGTGTGTGTGTGTGTGTGTGTGTGTGTGTGTGTGTGTGTGTGTGTGTGTGTGTGTGTGTGTGTGTGTGTGTGTGTGTGTGTGTGTGTGTGTGTGCGCGTGCGTGTGTCTGTGTCTGTGTCTGTGTGTGTGTGTGTGTGTGTGTGTGTGTGTATGTGTGTGTGTCAACCTGTTTGTCTATCTGTCCGTCTCCCTGCCTGCCAGTCTGCCTTTACCTGGAGTGAGAGTTACTTTTTTCCGCCAGGGGTTTGTTGTTTTTTGTGTCTTACCAGCTATGAAAAACGTGACCAGAGCTCTATAGCGAAGTTGTGGTTCTGATGCCTCCCCTTGGACATC
Source organism: Engraulis encrasicolus (assembly GCF_034702125.1). Classification (NCBI taxonomy): domain Eukaryota; kingdom Metazoa; phylum Chordata; class Actinopteri; order Clupeiformes; family Engraulidae; genus Engraulis; species Engraulis encrasicolus. The sequence goes on along the minus strand of NC_085880.1, from coordinate 12,058,426 downwards.
TTTTCGTTTTTTTTTTCTTTATTCCCGAAGTTTTGGTCTTTGACCGTCATCAGGTAAAACTGAATAAATATTGAATAAAACAAAAGCAAAATTTCCAATGTGTGGGACTTTAATAGTTTTTAAGATAAGTGACCAAAGGGTCATTTCCAACGCACCTGCCAACTGAGGTGTGCAAAAAAAATCACAAACATCCTTGGACATGTGTGTTAGGACACAGTAGGCCTACGTGTGATTTGTTCTCTGTGAGGGATACACACATCATGAACAGATGCATGCAGGGTCGCTGACAGCTTTGTGCGGTCCTCTCTACCTCCTTCCCCTTTTTCCCTGGGTCTGGGACAACTGACCTCTTTGTCCCCTGCTGTTGGCTTCTCTGTATGAACGTCAGGGGTGGAACTTACATTTTTTCCCCACCAGTCACTGTGGCAGGTAGATTTTAAAATCTACCAGTCACTAACCATTTTTACCAGTAAAAGTGACTGGTGGGTTGAAAAATTCCACTGAAATGTACACGTCATTGGCAGGTGGACGGGTGCTGATGCACGTACCAGTGGTGTAGTCTACGTAGAACGCGGGTATACGGAGTATACCCACTTCTAAATTTCAGGGATTTCAGTATACCCACTTAAAATTGATTGATCCATTATTTTAAATAGCACAAATATAAACAGTATACCCACTTCAAAAAATGCTCAAATATACAGTATACCCACCATAAAAAAGTAGACTACACCACTGGCACGTACAGATAGAAGACTGGAGAACAGTATGCCACTCTGTTGGTACCTTTCAGTAGGCGGAAGCATAATGAAGAACGACACTGCGAGGTCCAGGTTATGTTCTGTCCCGAGGGGAACCTTTTGGTTCCACTTCACTGAGTTCCTGTAAAGTACAGCACTTCCTGACAAGCTAGTTAGGCAGGAGACAATTACAGCAATCACGAGTGCCACTGGAGCCTGACTGAAGTGAATGAAAAAAGACAGAAAAGAAGGGAGAGAGAGAGAGAGAGAGAGAGAGAGAGAGAGAGAGAGAGAGAGAGAGAGAGAGAGAGAGAGAGAGAGAGAGAGAGAGAGAGAGAGAGAGAGAGAGAGGGAGAGAGAGAGAGAGAGAGAGAGAGAGAGAAAGGCAGACAGACAGAGAGGCAGAGAGGCAGGGATGGATGGAGAGACGGAGGTAGGGAAAGAGGGAAAGAGAGAGAGGTTGTAGGTTTTTTTAAGTGGCTTGAGAGAGGGTGGAGGGACTACATTATGCTTTGGGCAGGTGAACATAATGACAGAGGTTTAGGAAAGTGTCTTTGTGAATGCGTGCTCTGGCTTGCCATTTTTGATTGAAACCTATTATCTAAATGCTTCCTTTCATCTACACTTGACATACTCGACATTTTGTACCTTCTACCTTGCCTGTTTTGACTCTGCATTTGTCTTTGATTCTTTCATTTTTGTGCAACTGCAATGGTAGTGACATGGGCTTGATATCTTACTGCAAATATAGGTCTGGCGTTTAGCTTGGTCTGACAAACAGAACAAATATCCACACAAACACAGATGCAAATGCACAGTCATTTACAATTACTACGTGACTTCATCCACTTTCGACTCAATGCATTTGAAGCAGAGAAAATAGCATCCAGTGGCATAGACATTGACTTACACCCCACTGTTTTCTATGGAAGTCGATTGTTTTTTTTGTTTGTTTTTTTGTTGCTTTGCTTCAAAAATGGGACTTGTCTGACGTCACAGTGAAAGGCTACTTGGTTCATTTCTAAAAACCTACTACTACAAAGCATTAAAGTGATGGCAGCTGTTGAGATGTCACTACCTTGCATTACCCAGCAGGGGGTACTAGAGGGCTGCATATGGTGGCATAGAGGAAATGTGCCTTCAAGGAACACAGGCTCTGTTATTCATACACACACACACACACACACACACACACACACACACACACACACACACACACACACACACACACACACACACACACACACACACACACACACACACACACACACACACAGACATCATATGACCCCCCCCTTCTCTCTCTCTCTCTCTCTCTCTCTCTCTCTCTCTCTCTCTCTCTCTCTCTCTCTCTCTCTCTCTCTCTCGCTCTCTCTCTCTCTATCTCTCTCTCTCTGTGGCAATACAAAAAAATCTGTGATTGTCCTCACCAGATTTGTCCGCCATCATTTTTTTCTGCTGCAATGTAGAGGCTGCTGTATCACCTTTCACACCACTAGGTGGAGTGCTTGAGCTGATCCTCTTCTTCTTCCTCCTCCTCGTCTTCCTCCTCCTTCTCCTCTTCCTCCTCAGCTATCTTTAGCCCCCCCTCCCCAGTGATCACGCCTCTAGACCCATCCTCAGGCACACCTCCCTTTCATCGCTATACACTCCGCTGCCGTCAGCAGGTCAACATGCTTAGTGCTACCGACTTCACGCCTTGTATCAAGATGATGGGTCTTCGGTTGTGTATCACTGCATTGTGTTGCATGGTGTGTTGTGTTGTGCTGTACTGCGCTGTAATGGGCTGTGTTGAGGTGGGATATGGCACAGTGTGGCGTGGCACGGCATTGTCTTGTGCCGTGCAATGTCGTGCAATGCTGTGCCGTGCCATGCCGTGCCATGTTATTTTGTGTAGGGCATCATCACCGCATTGGCTGTTGCTCTGTGTTGGCTAGCATGTGTTGTGAGTAGCATCGCATGGTGTATTTTTGTAACTGATTCCATTGGGATGATTGGCCTGAAGCTGTAAGACACTGGAGCGGCGGTCTTTACACCCCCTCCCCTTCCTGATTCGGATTTCTCCATGGTCCCTCTCTCTCTCTTTCTCTCCTCCTCCACCATCTTTCTTTCTGTCTTCCTTTCTTTCTTCTATCCTCCCTACCCCCCTCTGATTGTTCTCTCTTTCTGTCTCACACTCTCTCTATCTACAATACCTGTCTAGATATTGAATCTTACTTGCCTCTCTCTCTCTCCCTACCTCTCTCTCCTTCTCTCTCTCTCCCTCTCCTCTTCCCCTCTGTCTGTCTGTCTGTCTGTCTGTCTGTCTGTCTGTCTGTCTGTCTGTCTGTCTGTCTGTCTGTCTGTCTGTCTGTCTGTTTATCGCTTTCTTTCTTTCTTTCTTTGTCTTTCTTTCTTCATACAAACACGGCAATGCTGTTTGCAGTTTCATATTCGTATTCAAATGAGCTGTTTTCACGTGGTGTATTTACACAGCAAACACATCCAAAATGCAGTAGGTACAAACAATTACACTCGGAAACATTGCCTTGGCTCTCTTTTTGCACATCACATCACTTCACCCGCTTCATTTCCAAAATCAAGCCCTGGTCCCTTATATCCTCATCAATCTGTGACATGCTGCTGACAAACAGGGCTGGCACTTAAAATTGGGGGGTCCCCTGAAGGAAATCATTTCCGCACCCCCACCCCGACAATCTAGTGGACTCCTATGTGGACCCCTGAGGTGCTCTGAGCCCCTGGAATTGTTCTGGTCACCCCACACACCCCGCTAGCAAGCAGCAACCTCTTACTCCAAGCTCATCCATCATGCCTAACACACACGCACACACACACAGAGGCATGTACGCACTTACACACGCACACAAGAACGCACACAATCAGGCACACACCTATGCATGTTCGTGTACACACACACACACACACAGACACACACACACACAGACACACACACACACACACACACACACACACACACACACACACACACACACACACACACACACACACACACACACACACACACACACACACACACACACACACACACACACACCTATGATCCTGTGTCTAATCCAGAAGACGTGCAGGCTTCCTTCCATTGTCTGGCCCAGAACCAGAGCATCATATCCTCACAGTCACCCTGCCCCAAGCCATGTGACTCACGTGTGTGTGTGTGTGTGTGTGTGTGTGTGTGTGTGTGTGTGTGTGTGTGTGTGTGTGTGTGTGTGTGTGTGTGTGTGTGTGTGTGTGTGTGTGTGTGTGTGTGTGTGTGTGTGTGTGAGTGAGTGTGTATGTGTGTGTAGGTGTTTGTGTGTAGGCGTGTGTGGGTGTGTGGAAGGTCAGAGGGCCCAGGCGTTGGGACTAATACAGTGTATACATTACAGGCGGCCCCCTAGAGCCTTGTTGTAGGGCAGACAGTGGTGATATCCTGGGTGACCTCACAGTTCACACTCACATACACTATGTGGTGGTGTCAAACCCCCCACAGCACTTAAACTCACCAGTGGCGTCCGCACTCCTTAGAACCAGATGTTGGCAGGCTGTCTCGGTGTAGTGCGCACAGCCTTTTATGGTAAATGGTGAAATATATTTATGTTAGCGCTTGTTGTAGCGTCAGAACCCAGATTAGATTGGATTCGGATATTGACTTTTTAAGCACCTCCTTTGTCTTGTGGCTAAATGTATTGCTTCCTCCTACAGAAAAGGACACAAAAGCATTGAAACTGCATCTGACTCACAAAGCAGTGTGAACTAAGGCGAGATTGTTTGTGTGCCTCTCAATGCTCAAGCATGAAAAGACACCAAAAAGATGTTGGAAGAAATATTTGAAGTGGCTAGATATGAAGAGTTCAGATGCAAAACCCCCTAACTCCATTTCTGAAGACCTGCGCTTCTATACTTTTAGAGAACCCCGTTGTTGGTTTTGTT
>NC_085880.1:12033756-12041256 GCF_034702125.1 Engraulis encrasicolus | reverse complement strand
TGGAAAGGAGAAAACTCTAAAGGTCATGGGAGTACGTTTTAATTGTATTCTGACCGTATGCAAACAGGTATGAGCAATACATCTCATTCTTCGGACATATCCCAACCGAGGTGGTTGTTTTTCCTAAGCCCAGTGGTGCAGGGGTCAGATGATAGATAGATTTCCTTGATTGACTCCCTGACCTTCTAGTTGATGTTCGTCTCTGTTGACCCTTGAGGGTAAACAACATTAGATCAATTTATTTTGAGCAGAAAAGAAGGTAGGGGCTAGAAGGTAGGGGCTAATTTAGCTAACATGCTTGAAATGCCTGACTGCTCTCACTTCAGATTTTCTTTGTGCATGCAACCTTTGCGTGTGTAGCCAGGTTTGAATGATTCTTTTTTTTCATCTTTGGTGGTGTGTGATAGACATTGCATGATATGGAAACAAGGATAAGCATGCAGTTCACATGGTTAACAGCCTCAATGGAAATATTGCTTCATGCTTGGTATGTGTGTAGGGGGTGAAATGGTAATGCGTAAACACACATGTATCTCCGCTAGCAGTGAGCCTTTGTTTGGGGAAAGCCATTCACTCAGATTCCCATGGACATTTCTTTACACTTACTGCAGTTTCAGTCGTAACACGAATCACAAATAATTGGTGATATGCCGTACAGTGCAACACCTGTTTCATACAGTGCAACACCTGTTTCAAAAGACATGTCGACGCTTATACTCTGTGGCAACACTCAACTTATTACTCTTTCAGGGCTTCTCCTGGGGGTCATGACTGCTATGTTTGAGTGTAAGCTGTTGTTGCTGCCTACCCCTGCTTTATCCCAGTGATGCCAAACATTTCCTGCTGAGACCCCCTTCTGGAATTCATCTTATTTTTCACAACTCGCCAACCCTCCACGTCATAATCCAAATGCCAGATACTGCCCAACATGTACTAATATAAAAATGGCCTAATTTTGAATTTGGTTTTCACCAATTATTAACCATACAACTCTTTTTTTGCGGCGTCATCATGGATATGTATACGTATACTTGTATTCGGGTAGTACCTGTAGTGTCTTGAGGTCCATAGCGGTCCTTATGCAGCTAGGGAGCCACTGCCTCAGCCATGCTGTCCAGCCAGCCTCAGGAGCCCATTCTCGGGGAAAATCAACTACATGCTTCATGGTGCCGCTACGATATAGCCTCATTTTTCGTAGTTGGGCAACGCGTGCTGTCGTCGATAGTGGGTGAGAGAGAGGGTGAGAGAGAGCGAGTGAGAGAGAGAGAGACCACCCGAGCAGCGTGCATTCCGGGAGGGGAACGCTGTCGTTGTGTCAGCTTCATGCCTTGTCTCCCTTCCTCCAACATTATCCCTAACCTTAACCCTAAACCTAACCTTAACCCGAACCTTAACCCTAACCCTAAACTTAACCCTAAACTTAACCGTAAATCACTTGTTTGAAATGCTTGATTACCGTTGTTTCCAGTTAGCCTTCAGTCGCGCTTGATTGTTGACGTCCGTCCGCATTATTCTTCCCCCCAGAACCAAACTACCCCAATTGTCAGTTCCCCCTTTCGTCGCCCAACCACGAGAAACGAGGCTATTCGTAAAGGCACCACGAGGCTTAGAGTTGATTTTTTCAGTTTTTCTCGTAAAGACTTCACGAATGTCCCGAATTACTGTTGGCCTCAGAGGAGAATTTAAAGCTGTACTGCACAAAAGGCCTGTTCCTCACTTGACAAGAACAGTGCACGAATGTCAATACAACACATTTTTACATTTTCTTGTGTGTTTCTTGGCAAGGCACGGCATTCAGATGTACGTACCGTACGTTTTGTTTTCCTGCTTGTTTGTGCTCGGCTATGGCTGACAGCTGTAAGATATTGGATGGTGTCCCCATGAGGAGGTCATGGGCATGTCGATGCTGATGGTGTAGCCTACCTGACAAGGCTGCAAAAGAAGGATGGCAAAGCTTCACGGTGGGCCTGTCGAGGGTTGTGGCATTTAGCTTAGACTACGTCATGTTGTAGTGTAGTTGTAGTAGTGGAGTAAAGATAATTTATTGATCCTGAGGGAAATTTTGATCCCGAAGGAAATGTTGTACTCTGAGGCTTTGGCTCCACTCCAAGTTTTCCTCGGACTTCCTCAATCTTGCCTTACCAATATGGCTTGCCACCTCTGTCTGACAAAATACCTGGGCATTTCAACAAAAATCGACCCTTTTGTTTGCAAGCAATGACTCCCTTCATCCAGTGTACAGGAAAAATATTTTTTTCAGCAAACAGAACATTTTATGAGTGAGTAGGTTTACTGTGCAATGCTACATTTGAATTATGGTTCATTGCGAGATTATTTTTTTTAGCCAGAGGTTAAATATTAGTCAGGAATAATCATTTTAAACTTCAGCAGAGTCTACACTCCCAGGAGGGAAATTTTGATTTGGAGGCCCAGACCCTTACCAGGGAAACACACTAGTCTCGGGCATCAGAGACTGTTGTCTAAAATGTTTTGCAAATCAAATATACTGTGTGTCTGAATCTATAAAACACAATATTATACTGGCTTGCTGGAAGCATTGCTGGTCAGCCAATCAGGCAGTCAGAAACCAGTTTGCCGTGTCAGGAGGGTTTGCATACAACTTCAATCTGATGAGCTTGTTTAATTAAATCATTAATGGGCCAAATTGATAAAACTGTTCAAGGTAAATATGAGGCAGCAGCTGGTCCTAAAGATTGTGAGGCACAGATTTCGGTCCCAGTCTTATCTATTTTTTCATATCTAGAGCCCTTTTTGTTTCGATAATACTGAGTTTTGACTTTTGAGTATGCAGACAGGCAGACAGGCTGGGCTTGGCTGCTCGGGACAGTAGGCTATCTCTGCTGGCCAGAGGGTTTGGAGCCTGGCCTTGAGTGCACGCTCACAATGCACGATACTTATGGACCGATCAATAGCAATCAGTGCTCAGGTCTGACCTACGCAAATCTATGGGTTTACCTTCCTCGTCCTCTCTCTCTCTCTCTCTCTCTCTCTCTCTCTCTCTCTCTCTCTCTCTCTCTCTCTCTCTCTCTCTCCCCCCCCCTCTCTTTCACTTTATTTCATTCTTTCTTTCTCTCTTTCTCTCTCTGGAACATACACACCAATGTTTTTTTCCTATCTGTCTCCCTCGTTCTCTGTCTGTCTCACTCTATCCCTCTCTCCCACACATACAGTATACACATACATGACATGGCTTTACTCTAGCTATTGTCCTCTCACACCACCTTGCTCAACTGCTCTCTGGCCCTGGCCATCCTGCCTCCATTTTTCCATGAGCCCTTTGTTTAGCCTGGCTTGCCTTTCACCCCTCTCCTCTCCTCTCCTCTCCTCTCCTCTCCTCTCCTCTCCTCTCCTCTCCTCTCCTCTCCTCTCCTCTCCTCCTCCTCCCCTCCTCCTCTCCTCCTCCTCTTTCTCCAGCATCCATCCATCCCTCCCCCACCCCAAGCAGCCCCAGCCTCAGCTCTGTCTCTCTCCCTCTCTGCCTTATCTCCTGCTATTGAGGGATGTGATTTACACACACAGGCACACAGGCACACATACACATGCGCACACACACACCCCTTTGCTTGAATGTCCTGAAAAACTCCTTCCAGCCAAACACCCTGCTTCCTCAGTTTGGTACGTCAGAAGATGATGGTGATGATGATGATGATGATACCATGTATTAATAGTTAGGGAGTTGGTCTTAGAGTCAGAAGCTTGCAGATTTGAATCATATCGTCCATGGCTGAAGTGCCCTTGAGCAACGCACCAATAGCCTTCCAGGGGCTGTAACCAATACTCTGTAAATGACTGTCACTTTGGATAAAAATGCAAGCTAAGTGTAATGTAATGTAACAACGGTTTTAATAGTGATGAGAACATAGAGAATGATGATGATGATGATGATGATGATGATGATGATGATGATGATGATGATGATGATGAAGGTCTAGCTAGGGTCAGCCTGGCCCGCCACGTGGACTGTGGAAGCGGGGCGTTGTGTTTACACATCGGAGCCCTGCACACTAGAATTCTAGAATCGGGCCTTTGTTGTGTCACAATGGCCCTCGCTGTTGTCTGTTTCTCCACTCCTGGTGCCGGTCCACAGGCCTTATGGACGGAGACACGCGGGCACCAATAGCAGGCAGGGAAAGGAGACAGGGAAGTGGGACGTACTGCCGCTGGGTATTGGGGCTCCTCGCCTCTCCTCTCTCGGCTTCCTTCCTCTTCCATCTCTGTTCTTGGGACGGTGTGTGTGTGTGTGTGTGTGTGTGTGTGTGTGTGTGTGTGTGTGTGTGTGTGTGTGTGTGTGTGTGTGTGTGTGTGTGTGTGTGTGTGTGTGTGTGTGTGTGTGTGTGTGTGTGTGTGTGCACGTACGTACATGCGTGTATCTATGTGTGTGTGTGTGCGTGTGTGTGTGTGCGTGTGTCTGCGCGTGCGTGTCTGCATGCATGTGTGTGGGGGAGAGTGTATTTGTGTGGTGAGGGTGTCAGCACACATATACACTGGCTCCCTTTGTCTCTGAAGGCTACTTGCTGTCTCACCATCCGGGGCTCACACAAGGAACACTTTGCATGTAAATCATCCGAGTAGCTGTTTGTATATGTGTGACAGTGTTTCTGTGCATGCGTGTGTGTGTTTGAGTCTGTGTGTGCATGTGTGTGTGCGTGTGTGTGAGCCTGTGTATGCATGAGTGTGTGCATGTGTTTGTGTGTGCGTGTGTGCATGTGTGTGTGTGTGTTTGTGTGCGTGTGTGCATGCATGTGTGTGTGTGTCTGCATGTGTGTGCACGCACGTGCGTGTGTGTGTGTTCGCTCGCGTGTGTGTGCGCGCGTGTGTGTGTGTGTGTGTGTGTACAGTATGTGTGTGTGTGACCCTGTGACCCCCTTGTGCCCTGGTGACAGTGCTCTCTCTCTCTCTCCCACACCAAAGCCATCGCCTCATTACTCCACTTCCCTAAGCTGTCACCATCAGCTGAGCTGTCTCCAAATAGCTGGCTCAGTTCTGCCACGTGCACAGGCGATGAATAGCCTACCCAGCTACAGTAGCCAGCACCCTGACATGATATCCAATGACATACAGTATGATGTATGTATGTAGTGAAATACTTGAAGCCTTCCACAATGTACAACATTATTAGTTACGGGATATTTAAGACTTCAAGAACTGGCAGCATGTTAGTCTCTCCGCCTGACAGAATGTATTTCTGTCATACACTGACAGAATTATAATACTGTATAGGTAAACACACTTTCTAGGAGAATAGTGCATACACTGTAAATGGACTGCATATGGACTTTATGTATGGCGCTTTCCACTCCTCCGAGCACTCAAAGCGATTTACATTGTATGCCTCATATTCACTCATTTGCACTCACACTCACACACACGAAGGGTACCGCCCTGCCACCAGGAGCAATTTGGGGCTAAGTAGCCTATCTTAAACAAGGACACATTGATGGGTCAGGCAGAGCGGGGCTCGAACCCGCAACCTTCTGATGGCCGAACAGGCTCCTCTCCACAACCTGAGCCACCACCTCCCTGTATACTATTCTTCTTGAAAGTGTGATTACCTATACAGTATTAAAAATATATTGAAGAGTTCAGATGCAAAACCCCCTAAGTGCCTTTTCAGAAAATAATCTTAATTCATTTTTATTTAATACAGTGCTATCAAAATTGCACATTTTTAAATTTTATTTATGTAATATAACTATTTATATGTATTATCAAGTACACGAATGTAAACCAAACCAACAATGGGGTTCTCTAAAAATATAGAAGTGCAGGTCTTCAGAAATGGAGCTAGGGGTTTTGCATCTGAACTCTTCATATGCAGATATATAGACTCTACTGTAAGTAGATATCCGCATAGTATTTATCTGCATATTATGTATATTTCTGGTGCTGATATACTGTATATCTGTTACCTGACTTCTGCCATTAGGAAAGCCCCCGCATGTAGTTGGTAAACGCAGCCAGATGACGTAACTCATGTTCATATATCTGTACCTAGTATCTGATATCATTTGCCAGCATATAGCTACCTATACGCTTTCAAGAAGCTACTGAAAATGACACACAGGAAAATGTCACAATCTTTCAGGGAGGGATCAGCTGTTACACATTCGCCTTGCCTATATAGCCACTGGGCATTTCTCTTAGACCTATTAAAATACATTTCACAACAGAGGTTGTAACAAGCAAGATTGAGTCTTTATGTCTCCCTGTTTCGAGTTCCTTAGGAGACCTAATGATCTATCAGGACACTGTTCATTGAACCACAGCTAGCCTATCATCAGATCCCTAATGACTGCCGTCATTATCGTGATGTCATCACACGCACGCACGCACGCACGCACACACACACACACACACACACACACACACACACACACACACACACACACACACACACACACACACACACACACACACACACACACACACACACACACACACACACACTCTCTCTCTCTCTCTCTCTCTCTCTCTTCTCTCTCTCTCTCTCTCTCTCTCTCTCTCTCTCTCTCTCTCTCTCTCTCTCTCTCTCTCTCTCTCTCAGACACACACACACACACACACACACACACACACACACACACACACACACACACACACACACACGCACACACATGTAGCATATATGCAATATGCATGCAGGATATGGTAGACAAGCATTGAGGACCAAATAACGCCATGGCATTGCTCATGAAATGGAATTTTGGCTTGCACATTAGACCCACATTACCCATGTACTGTATGTTGTACACACATACATTATACATGTATGTGTTATGTATCTGTACGTGCATGTATACATTAGCATAGTCCATACATTATTGCTGATATGGCAAGAATTGATATATGTTTCCTATGAAATATACAGTTTGAAAGCTCTGCTGTGTATACTGTGCTAGACTGTGCCTTCCCCGTGAGCACTCCCTTGTGTGGGCTGAGTGTCCCTGAGCTAAATATGTGTATCAGCACACACAGCATCTCTCTCTCTCTCTCTCTCTCTCTCTCTCTCTCTCTCTCTCTCTCTCTCTCTCTCTCTCTCTCTCTCTCTCTCTCTCTCTCTCTCTCTCTCTCTCTCTCTCTCTCTCTCTCTCTCTCTCTCTCTCTCTCTCTCTCTCTCTCTCTCTCTCTCTCTCTCTCTCCCTCTGTATCTCTCTCTCTCTCTCTAACTCTCTCTAACTCTCTCTCTCTCTGTGGGCATGAGCAGCACAGCAGTGTGCACATCTGTGGAAGAGCATACCATCTCCAGAAAAGTGTGTAGCCTACATATGCAATTGTGTAAGTGTGTATGCGTATGTGCATGCACGTGTATGTACGTGCGTGTGTGTGTGTGTGTGTGTGTGTGCGCGTGCGTGTGTGTGTGTGTGTGTGTGTGTGTGTGTGTGTGTGTGTGTGTGTGTGTGTGTGTGTGTGTGTGTGTGTGTGTGTGTGTGTGTGTGTGTGTGTGTGTGTGTGTGCGCGCGCGCGTGTGTGCGCGCGCGT
>NC_085880.1:12023756-12026256 GCF_034702125.1 Engraulis encrasicolus | reverse complement strand
CGAAATGGGGTCCCAGTCCAAAAAAGGTTGGGAACCACTGGGTTATGGTGTGAGGAAAATATTTCCGTCATTCACATACGTATCAACGCGCAATTCTTTGTGGTTATCAGGTTCTCACTCTGGGAGGTGCCCTTGAGTCAATTTTGTCCTTTCCTATTTCCTCTCCATATATCTAGTTACCAGGACCTCTACAACATAGGACTGACATCGCTCTACTCTTCATCTCTGCTCTCTTGTCTCCCTTATCTATGTGCCTCACGCATGTACGCACGCGTGCACACACACACACACACACACACACACACACACACACACACACACACACACACACACACACACACACACACACACACACACACACACACACACACACACACACACACACACACACACACACACACACACACACACACATTATCTACAGTAAAGTGGACAGCCATGTGCAAGGCTGTATGAGTCCATGCTCAAGGTCATTTTTTATAAATGTATCGTCAGGCCTTAAATAGGATGTGCATTCGGTGTGATATAGGCTACCATTGCCTTTCCATTGGACTTTGTCAAGGAGCGGTCATGGACCTTGACAAAGCAGCTGGACCTTCACTATCAGTTTTGTAGAGCTAATGCAACACTTAAAGACTTGGACCAGGTAGAAGAGAGTTACACTTGTCCATGTAAGAGTTGAATTGACCCTGTCAAATGTACTGAATGTACTGTCAAAATGTACTGTCAAATGTATTATGTCAGCAGTATGGTCACATTTGTACATGGTCGTGGCTGAATTGTAATGTGGCAATGTGCTGTGGTGGTGTGCCATGTGATCAAACAGGACCCCTTATCTAGAAGATGTTAAATTGATTCTTTAGATGTTGTATTAACACTGTCTTTCATCAGTGTGAAGTTCTGCATTTCTTAATCATATCACTGCCACACTACCATATGAGCTGATGATATCACAGATGAAATATGCTGATGCAAGTGTAGACAAAACCAGAAAGGAAAAGCGTCTTCTAGTGATTCATTACAGTTATTTAGTTGGGCATATGCATATACAGTACTGTAAATGTCACGGCAATCACTCACTTTTATATGCTTGCCTTGACATTTGCCTTCAAGCATGTTGAATCTGTGACTGTCATGTGGAATGTGCTGTAGGAAGGAGGATCTATGCTTCATCTAAGATCTACGATACACACACTTTCTTTCTGCTTGTGACGGCAACTTGGTGAGCGCAGCTTGTTAGTTCTGTTAGCTGTACAAAGTTAAGTAGCATGTGAGCAGGCAGTAGAGGGTTAAAATGCCTGCAAGCTAAACTGTACTTCCCTCCACACCATGCATCCCACTGTAACCACAGTGGACAAGTAAGGCTTGGGTTTCATCCCATCAAATGACATATAGCATGACATGTACAGTACATTGACACTAACATAGCACAATATGTAAGGCATAGCATTGCATAATATAGCATTGCATAGCATAACATAGCATTGCATTGCATTGCATTGCATTGCATTGCATTGCATAGCATAGCATAGCATTGCATAGCATAGATTTAGTGTAGATTATCTTATCCCTTATTTTCATCCATGGGAGGAAGCCTTATCCCAACAGCAGATGCCATTACATGTTTCTCAGAGGAATGAAAAATGACTTAATTTCAGATTCAAATCACGCACAGGTATACAGTGGATGCAGTCAAGCATTCTGACCTTTCCCACGATGCATCTGCCTTCAGCAGAACAGAAGTGGCCCAGTTCTGAGCCAGATCTGGAGCAGTGTCACCTGATCTCAAGACGTTCACAGTGGCTCCATTGTAGCTCAACCGTGTGTCAATTAAGCCCATTTTATTGCACTGTTGCCCAAGGGGAAAGCTTTTCTTCCGGTGACTTGGGATGATATATCCTATCAGGTTTCTTTTTATTATTTTCCTTTTTTTGTTTAATGAGGAGAATGCAGCAGCCACCTACCGTGGCTCCCCCAGCTCGGTCAACTGCCCTGGGGGCCTCTTGGTTTCTGCCAAATCTATCACTGGATGATTAATTATCTTTGGGAAGAAAAAATGGTTGGCAATAATGTTCCCACTCAGGTTTCAAACTACACTATTGAGTGTCCAATGAAAGAAATAAAAGAGCACCTTACAACTGTTATTCTAACAAAGATATTAAAATTGTCATCGTATTACACCATTGCACCTATACCCATCATCCATAGTGCTGATTAACAACAAGAGATTCCACAGACACTCAGAAAGACATTCTGAGATATGGTCAGCCTCCATTTTTTTCTTTATTTTTTTCAATCGTTAAATGTTCAGAGGACACACACTGGTCTAGTTTCAGGAGGGTTAGGGTAAGGGTGCGTGCATTGTGTGTATATTGTAAGAAAATTAAAGGCAGCCTTACTTCCTGTTATTTCAAACCTTGTAAATGCACCTTTCAATTCTGATTGGCTGATAGCTGTTGTAAATCGGGCGTAAACGCACACCATTCCAACTGAAGATTCT
>NC_085880.1:12003756-12011256 GCF_034702125.1 Engraulis encrasicolus | reverse complement strand
CTATTATGACTACTACTGTATAAAGCTCTGCATTTGTGGTCTGGACAAGTTGTATTGTAAACATTTTCAGAGGTCAGGCATAGCCCGCTTCTCACAAATGCCTCTGTATGCTACTGGTGGGAAGCAACAATCTTTTTTTGTAGAAAGGCAGCACTCTCGAGTGTGATTCTTGTATTTTATTTAATGGTTTTGTATGACAGACAGATGCTTCGGGCTAAGCCTTCCTCAGTGTCAAGAAGGCTTAGGCCAAAACGTCTGAATGTCAGGCTAACGTCTGTCTGTCATGCTAACCCACTGAAATAAAATGCAAGAATCACACTCGATTTAGCTACCCGCTGTGTCAACGACTGAACTAGAGAGAATTATGCCAAATAAACTCAGACATAGTCGCTATGGCTCTGCTTTTAGTGCTATCTCTGCAGAATGGTGAGGGACACGAGAAATTCAGACACATGACAGTTCCCCACAGACACATCCAGACACACTCCCTATGGGGAGCTGTGTGAGTGCTAGACTGTGTGCGTGTGCGTGTGCGTGTGGGCTTTGTGTGTGTAGGCTGTGTGCGGGTGTGCGTGTTTGTGTGTGTGTGTGTGTGTGTGTGTGTGTGTGTGTGTGTGTGTGTGTGTGTGTGTGTGTGTGTGTGTGTGTGTGTGTGTGTGTGTGTGTGTGTGTGTGTGTGTGTGTGTGTGTGTTTGTTTCAATGCGGTATGGGGCCCTACAGAACAAAGAGGAGCATGAGAAGCACATGCAAGTGGAAGAGCACAGAGGAATTCAGACATTGTTATTGTGAATATGGATGTGTTTTCTGATGGCGAGAGGTTAAACTCTGTACATGGTCAACTGTTTATGATTGCCTGGCCTCCGCAAGGGTATAGGCCTATATAGCTGGATTGATATTTCCATATTTTGCAAGTTCCTGAATATAGTACTGTACTGTATTATGTACACTGCCATCGAAGGAGAACTTTTAGGAGATCCTTTTAGTAGGAGATCCTTTCACGGTTATAGTTTGTTTGTGTGTCCACCTGCAGTGTTCTGGTTTGCCTGGTGGGGGTGACTAAAACACAACAACACATGTATCTAGCATTGGGCAGGGAGAGCAGGGGTCCGTTTCTCGATTGTTGTCGTTGCTAACCGTCTTAAGACCGCCTTAAGACCGCCTTAAGACCGTCTTACCGTTCTCTTGGATTTAGTGGTGAGCGTCGCTGTCGAGAGAGAGTTGAGTCGCTCTTACGAAGGACTTTGCTCACGACGATAGCAAAAACGCTTTCGAGAAACGGACCCCAGGTCGCCATCTCTGATTGCTATTGTTTCGTGGTTGTCAAGTTGTCATGTAGAACATTTTTCATTTGAGTAGCTTCTTACTGCAGATGGGTATGTCAACGGGCCTATTTATATTTTGCTGAAAACACTCTACATCAAAACAACATTGCTATGGCAACACAATGCGTGTCTTAGGTAACCAATTAAGACTTGGTCATTACCTAGAGCTGGTGAGTCTGCCTGCTATAACACTTAATGAACTGATGGCATCTAGGCCTAATAGTCTGGTACCTTCGTGTAGCATTTTAGTGATGGTTTTTTTTCAGGGGTTAAGGCAGCTGGATTACCAGAATGTGTTTTGGGCTCTGTGTATGTCCCCAAATGCCTGATATTATTCCGTAAACAACTGCTGAGATTTGGATGTGTTACTTTTTTTTAAGTATAAGTGGAACATATGGCTCACAAACTTGACTTTGCAATCTATACTGCTATTCTAACTAACACAAGTAGACAAGATTTTTCTCTGTTGACATCCAGCCAACACAAGTAAGTAAGATAGAAGGTGAATCACTGTAAGGCAAAACACACTTTACTCAGTAAAACTCAGAAAAGCACCAAACACATTTCTATGTGACCAGGGCTGGACACGTAATCTGGCATACTGGGCATTTCCCCAGTGGGCCGCCTATCTTCAGGGGCAGATAGTGCTGTTTTTTGTTGTTGTTGTTTCTGTTTTTGCCTTTTAAGCCTGCAATTTAGATGGGTCAGGCCATTCTTCCGTCTTTAAAAAAAGGCAATAAACCGCGCCAATCATAACATTGTAGAAAACATAGGGGATGTGTCCAAGGGCTGTTCTACTCCAAAAATGCCCAGACCGTTTTTTTGGGTCCCAGTCCAGGTCTAATCGTGGCAAAAAGAGGGCCCTTCTGGTCAGATGAGGGTGTTTGAGTAATGAGAGAACCCAGGGCTATAGCACAGCGCTCTGGACCCTATATGGCTAAGCTGTGTCTGTGGACCACATTTGCTCTCTACATGCTGTATATTTTTTTCTGGCCTATACTACAGCACATTACATTTGCATTGCATTAGGCCACTACATTACAGTGCATCCCATTCATTTTTGGTCCACAACTTGATATTTCTTTGCATTTGGGCTACTACTGTATATTGCATTTGAATATACAGTAGGCCTACTTTACATTTTATCTCATTCAGCCGACACTTGTACGTATATTCATGTATTCAGAATGGCTAAAATAGATGTAACGGTACTGGATATAAACTGTGTGTTCAGTCCCACTCAGTTCATATCCGTTACATCGACACTAAGAAAGTCATCCCAGAACAATGCTTTTTTTTCTTCATTTAATCAAGGGCACTGGAGATCACGGAACATACAGTACAGGAGAAAGCACATCATTTTCTATTGCTTGTAGCCTCATGCCTTGTTGTCGCCCCTGCCTCTGTGGATAAAACAATACAGTATTACAGTATAACAATACTATGCAGAGGAAGTTTTTTTTTTGGGGGGGGGGGGGGTGCTTTTCCACATTCAACATGCGGATTGCACTTGAGAAAATGTCCTTTTAATGGTGCTTTTGTGAGATATTGAGTAAAAGTACAAGTAAAAGTAAGTTCATAGTGTAAGTACAACATAGCAAATTGCATTATATAGCAGTTACACCAGTTATTCCGGATGGATGATGTTGTTACTGGAAAATACTAACCGAACAAGATCACAACAAATTTGATCCAACCAGCACGAAACAGTGTTTCTTTTTTTTATTACCCCTGCCAATGTGTTTTTACCTCCACCAAGGGGGTTATGTTTTCGGTCGTGTTGTTTTGTCTGTCGGTCTGTCAGTAGGATATCTCAAAAAGTTACAGATGTTGGAAATGACAAAAGGAACAAGTGATTCAATTTTGGTGGTGATACGGATCACATTCCAGATCCAGGAATCTAAAATTAGGGTGTAACATCTAAATGTTCTATCAAACAGCTTCCTTGGCGGAGGTATGCACTCTCTGAGTGCATTTCTAGTTTACTTTTACTTGTGACATCTCTGACCTCGTGTCAGTAGTGTATGGTTAGACCTGCTGTACCTGAGAGGCTGAGTAGGGCTGGGCACGGAAGATATCAGGGATTGCACAGGAAACTCCTTTGGGGAAATGAACTGAAACGCAGGAGAGAAACTGCAGAGTCAGGCCAGAGATGATCAGCTTTGGGTTACACTGCTTCCCAGCCTGCCATTAGATACTTACACACACACACAGACACACAGACAAACACACGCGCACTCACACACGCACGCACGCACACACACACACACACACGCATGCACGCACGCACGCACACACACGCTCACACACGCTCACACACACACACACACACACACACACACACACACACACACACACACACACACACACACACACGCTCACACGCGCACACACGCTCACACACGCTCACTGACCTGAGCTAACACTTAGGGTTCCACTTACGTTTCTTTCAGAACTTGCCCAAATAAAGTGTGTGAAAGTGCGTGAAAGTGTGTGTGTGTGTGTGTGTGTGTGTGTGTGTGTGTGTGTGTGTGTGTGTGTGTGTGTGTGTGTGTGTGTGTGTGTGTGTGTGTGTGTGTGTGTATGTGCGTGTGTGTGTGTGTGTGTGTGTGTGCGTGCGTGCGTGCGTGCGTGCGTGCGTGCGTGCGTGCGTGCGTGTGTGCGTGTGTGTGTGTGTGTGTGTGTGCATTTACATTAAATAAGTGTAAGCATTACAAATAACTGAGTGTAAATGTTTTACAGTGATTTGCTTTGTCTCGTCTGATGATAGTGAAGACCTTCAGTATGTGTGTGCATGTTTGTGTTTTTGGTTTCATTCAAGGGGTGTGTGTGTGTGTGTCTGGGGTGTGAGTGTGTGTACGCTCGCCTCGATAGCTCAGGGGTGTTGTGTGTCTCCTGTCGTCGGCCAGTCTGCTTCTTGGTGGTGACAGTGTGCGTGATGGAGCGCCGAGCGGTGCAGGGCCTTTCTGATGATGGAGCATTATCACTGATGGCTGAGCTGGGAAGCCACACTACACACACACACACACACACACACACACACACACACACACACACACACACACACACACACACACACACACACACGCCCACACACACACACACACGTACACACACGCCCACACACACGCGCACACACGCCCACACACACGCGCACACACACACACACACACACACACACACACACACACACACAAGTACACAAATGCCCACACACGTGCACACACACACAGACACACACACACACACACACACACACAGAAGTCTATCCCTCACACAGCCCACACGAGGATGGAGATGGAGAGAGACGGAGAGAAGGGCAAGGAGGAGGGGGAGGAGAGAGACGGGGGAGTAAAACTGTTGAGACACTCACATGGAGAGAAAGAACAGACAGAATGGAGAGAAAGATGGAGAAATGAAATGACAGAGGGGAGGGGTAGAGTGGAGCAGACAAGCAGAGCTTTAAAATGTAATGAGAGTCAAGTGGTCATCTTCTGTATATTCTTCTGCAACGGTTTTTCATTTTGCTTTTCATCGATGCACTCGTTGTTGGTGGACTCGTTGGTGCACTCGTTGGTTATTGTCTCTCTCTCTCTCTCTCTCTCTCTCTCTCTCTCTCTCTCTCTCTCTCTCTCTCTCTCTCTCTCTCTGTCTCTCTCTGTCTCTGTCTTTGTTTCTATGCTCATCTCTGTATTCCCATCCCACACACACACACACACACACACACACACACACACACACACACACACACACACACACACACACACGCGCGCACGCGCGCATGCACCGACGCACGCACGCATGCACGCACACAACTGGCTAGAGTGTTGTTCATGGATCTATGCCTAAACAGACACTACTTCATGCAGGATTACTGCTTCACCTGATAAATTTTCAGTTTTGTCAGTTCAATTGTCTTTGGTGTTTTACACAAGCAGGGTGCCAACAATCACAGGAGAAAAATGACGATCCAGTGTTGTGAAAAGCTACCATTTCTTCCAAATACAGTATGGCTGACAGAGTTATATAATAATAATTTAATAATAATAATAATAATAATAATTGTATTTGTATAGCACTGTTTCATACAAGGCATGTAACTCAAAGTGCTTAACAAATGGAAAAAAAAAAAAAAAAAAACATTTTTAGAGATAGATTTAAAAGGAGAGGTATAGAGGAGAGGCAGAAAAAGCAGGAAGGCAGAGGAAGAAGAGATAGACAGAGAATGTAGAGTCATAAGGTCAACGTATGATAGGACCAGGATTCTTAGATGTGTAAGGTCCATAGTGGCTGGGCCTATCATAAGTCATAGATAGTCACACAGAGATTGGGCGCTCAGGTGCGGCCCCTGGTGGCATCAGGGGTGAGGAAAAACTCCCTTTCGCTTGATTCATAGTTTGTAAGGGGGAAAAAAAAGCTCAGTGAAGTCTGAGAAAAAAAAGACCCCCTATAGTCAGGAAGAAACCTCAGGCAGAGACCAGCGGCCACCTAGGGGAGCCCCCTGCCAGGGCTGGTTGCGAGTAGTAAGGGCGCTGCGGCAGCTGGGACACTATGACGCCTTGGCAGCTAGGAGTTGGCAAGGATGAAGAGGTGGGTCTTCAGCTGCTTCTTAAAGGAGTCGACGGAGGTGGTTGATCGAATCTCGATGGGGAGGGCGTTCCATCTCTTGGGCGCATAGCAGGCAAACGCGGCGTCGCCGATCTTCTTCTGCGGGGGGTGGGGGGTCCTTAGCAGCTTGGCATCAGTGGACCTGAGAGCTCGAGCAGGGGCATAAAAAGAGAGCATGTCTGAGATATAGCTAGGGGCAAGTCCATTTAATGCTTTAAATACTGTGAGCAGAATCTTAAAGTCGATTCTGTAAGAGACAGGTAACCAGTGCAGGTCTGCCAAGACAGGAGAGATGTGCTCTCTCATTCTGGTTCTTGTTAGGATTCTTGCCGCAGAATTTTGAATGAGTTGCAATTTGTCAATTAATTTTTTTGGGAGACCAGAGAAGAGAGCATTGCAGTAGTCTATCCTACTGGTGACAAAGGCATGAATAAGTTTCTCAGCGTCTTGTTGGGGGGCCAAGCCGCGCACTTTGTTAACATTTCTAAGATGGAAAAAAGCAGATTTTGTTATCTTGTTGATGTGAGGCTCAAAGCTCAAATCCGAGTCTATGACCACACCTAGGCTAGTAACCTTATCTTTAATGTGTATGCTTAGGTCACCTAGGCTTGAGTGGAGTTTTGCACGTTTTTCCTTAGGCCCAATGAGCAACACTTCAGTTTTATCCTCATTTAATTTTAGGAAGTTATTGTTCATCCAATCTGTGATGGCAGACATGCATTTAGTCAAGGCATGAATGGCAGTGGTTTGGCTAGGCTCGACAGAGATATATAGTTGAGTGTCATCGGCATAGCTATGAAAATCAACATTATATAACATATATAACTATGAACTAAAAGCAGTCAGTGTTACTGTAGCAAGTTAATCTTTTAAATGCTTAACAGACATCTGGCGGGACGATTGGAGAGGTCTTACTCAAGGAATTCGGTGAAGGAATATTTAGATGTATGCAAAACGTCCAGTGAGTGGGATATATCAAATATTAAAGTGCCCCAGAAGTCCTTCTGAAGCCCCAAAGCACTATTTGCTGCAATATAGCAGTCAAAGTATTCTTTTTACTCAGCATCTCTTAATTCCATGATGAAGTTGTAAATAAAGTTTGCTTGGTACGACTGGAATTGAAAACTATGAATCATACCTTGGTGGCATAATTGAGTTGTAAGTTCAATCAGTATTTTAATTTCACAGGACTTCTGAATCTCTTGTGACATATCAGGGCAAGTTTAATGATTGCTTTAATGAATGATTTAATAACTTGGCATTTATGTTTTACATAACGTGGCTTTACATAAGCTAATCTGAAGACCAATAAGGAAGTCTCTCTCTGTCTCTCTCTCTCTCTCTCTCTCTCTCTCTCTCTCTCTCTCTCTCTCTCTCTCTCTCTCTCTCTCTCTCTCTCTCTCTCTCTCTCTCTCTGAGTCTGCTCTGTCTATCCCACTGAGGGGTGGTAAACGAGACTACAGAGTGAAAGTGGTGACAGAGCAATTTGCTTTGCGGAGATGATGGCTCCTCTGCCTCGCCTGCTGTTCTCTAGCAGACAAAGATACTGTAGCACTCTTTACTCAATGT
>NC_085880.1:11991256-11993756 GCF_034702125.1 Engraulis encrasicolus | reverse complement strand
CCTACCTTTTCAAAATGGTTCTCCTAAATTCTTGCCACACCTTGTCCATTCCTTATGCTTTTCAGTTTTTATCCAAGAAAATTGAATTGAATGGAGCCCGAGGGGGGCATTAAGACCAAGGGGGGCATCTAACTTGGCACACATGACTGAAGCTGACACAATGTCTGTCTGCAACAAGCAAATTGTGCAGATTATGCAGAGCCGAAACACTGATATCTATGATGACTAATGCGTATAGTTAGCGATGTGGCCGATCAGATGTCACCGTCTACACGGGGGCCAGTCACTTCCCGGAGATGCAGACAGCACAAGCCAGCAGATACACACACATACACAAACTTGCACGCACGCACGCACACAGACACACACACAAGCACACGCACGCACACACACACACACACACACACACACACACACACACACACACACACACACACACACACACACACACACACACACACACACACACACACACACACACGCACACACACACACATACACACAGGCAGAGTGATGAAGCCCTCTGCTCTGCAGTGCTGCAGCAGCTCTCTCTCTGTCCAGTAGCTGTCATCCGTGTAAATTCATATTTATGGTGACGCATGTCTGGACATGCACCCACTGCACCCAACGCTGCTGTGTGCCATAGTGCAGGGGAGGGTGGAGCATGGGAAGGGGTGAAGTGGAGGATGAGGTTTTGTGTGTGTGTGCGTGTGTGTGTGCGTGTGTGTGTGTGTGCGTGTGTGTGTGCATGTGTGTGTGTGTGTGTGTGTGTGTGTGTGTGTGTGTGTGTGTGTGTGTGTGTGTGTGTGTGTGTGTGTGTGTGTGTGTGTGTGTGTGTATGTATGTTATTATGTGCGCGTGTGTGTGTGCGTGCGCGCATGTGTGCGTGTGTGTGTGCGCGTATGTGTGCGTGTACGTGCGTGCGAGAGTTGTGTGCGATTCTGTCACTCCCAGAGGGGTCTGGAAGGTGGCAGGAGGCTGTGATGGGACTCTAGGCTTCCTCATGCCCCCTCCCTCTCACTCCTGTTCCCATCACTGCTTCACCACACGCCACCTACCCTATGGCAGGCACATGGACGAGGCCTTGATGAAATGCAGATCTGTTCCGATATTTAGGCATTTCCCTTCTCCCCATATCTAATAGATTGATGAGCTCTCGTCCTGTCTCGCAAATACACTCACATATATACGTGCACGCACGCACACACACACACTAACACAGAGAGAGAGAGAGAGAGAGAGAGAGAGAGAGAGAGAGAGAGAGAGAGAGAGAGAGAGAGAGAGAGAGGGAGGGAGGGAGGGAGGGAAGAGAGAGATAGAAGAGAGGAGAGATAGGGGATGAAAGGAAACGGGGGGAAAACAGGAGTTGAATGTCAAATACAATATCAATAAAGATGCCTTCTCATCTACTACGGGTAATGATTACATTACCGCTGCACTGAAGTTCACCTGGGGACACAGCAACAATGGCTGCCCCAGCTCCCGTGGTCTGATTAAGAGGCAGCATTTTAGCATAATTTCCCCCCAATCTCAGATACTGTGTGGTGGACATGTTCAGTGTAACGCCTAATTAGTTCACCTTTTCATAGACTTTCATGGACTCGTATGGCATTGCATTGAATTTATATATGTATATGGATATTTTTGAAAATGCATACAGAGTTTTACAATGCACATTTCAAAATTCTGGATTTAAAAATATCCCGTTGTCAGTTTTCCTTTTCATCCACATGTTGTGTCTGTATGTAAATGGATAAAAAATATCCACATTTAAAAATATTCGCATACGTGTAACCAGCCCCTTAGAGTCTAGAATTAGAGTTAGAGTGGAGAGCAGCCATTGTGTAGAAACACTACAGCCAGATCTCCACAATCTGAAGCGACACTCTCACTTGCAGTAGGACAAACTATAGGAAGCATAGCTGGCCTTCATGACTTGTTCGTGATTTGTGGCGCTTCACTGGATGCATCAAATTAGTTTCGATATTCAAAGGACAAAGGTGATGATCAGAAGTGTGCAGGCCTCAACTTCAACCTCAGCCTCAGCTTCAAGCGACGGGGGGGCTATGATGCCATCAATGGAAAACAAAGTGTCAGGTTCTGCATGCCTCTGTGACGCATTCTTGGCCTGATGTATCCAGGGCATGGCCAGTGGGTGCACTGTTTTCCGAAGCGGATTCTACATAACAGCAGTGGTTCCCAACCTTTTTAAAGCCCCATTTTGACATTCGAAATAGTTTGTGTCTTTGTTTGTTTGTTAGATTTTTTGCCACATAAAACACAATGTGTTTTTGTTTTGCTCTGCTTTTATGTTTCCATCTGGACAGGATAATATATAAAGATTTAAAGTGGACATAACCTGTTCCATCAAAACGCAATGTCTACAGTTGTTTGTAGTGAATAGGGAATGCTGCAACTGCGGACTTGAAAAGGTGTGAAAGCAGCTGATGCATCAGACTAGTCTGCTTGGGGCCCGATAGGTGAACAAAACACGCCAGTT
>NC_085880.1:11983756-11986256 GCF_034702125.1 Engraulis encrasicolus | reverse complement strand
ACTTAGATATTAACTTAGTACACACACACACACACACACACACACACACACACACACACACACACACACACACACACACACACACACACACACACACACACACACACACACACACACACACACACACACACACACACACACACACACACACACACACACACACACACACACAGTGTGAAATAACCCGGGGGATGGGGCGCAAGTGCTCTACATTGTAGGATCACAGTACAAGGGGAGGCCTCTTGGAAATATGCAGTGGTAACAACCACGATAATGTTACATCGTCCATGACCAGTGTTCTCATAACTGTGGTGTGTGTGCGTGTGTGTGCGTATGTGTGCGCGCGCGCGTGTGTGTGTGTGTGTGCGCGCA
Organism: Engraulis encrasicolus; assembly: GCF_034702125.1. Taxonomy (NCBI): domain Eukaryota; kingdom Metazoa; phylum Chordata; class Actinopteri; order Clupeiformes; family Engraulidae; genus Engraulis; species Engraulis encrasicolus. The sequence continues at coordinate 11,985,884 of NC_085880.1, read as the reverse complement.
TGCTTATGTGTGTGTGCACATGCATATTTCCGTGTGTGTGTGTATATGTGTGCGCACGCACACGTATGTGTACTTGCATGTGTGTTTGTGTTTATGTATGCATTTGTCTGTATATTTATTTTGTGAGTTTGTGTGTTTGTGCGTGCGTGTGTGTGTGTGTATGTGTATGTGTGTGCGTGTGTGTGTGTTTACCCCTAGACTGCGTTTGTATATATATGTGTGTGTGTGTGTTGTTAACAGAATGGCTTCACTCCACTGTATATGGCTGCACAAGAGAACCATCTGGAAGTGGTCCGCTTCCTCCTGCAAAATGGCTCCAGCCAAAGCATTGCCACAGAGGTAGGCGTGTGTGTGTGTGTGTGTTTGTGTTTGTGTGTGTGTATGTGTGTGTGTGTGTGTGTGTGTGTGTGTGTGTGTGTGTGTGTGTGTGTGTGTGTGTGTGTGTGTGTGTGTGTGTGTGTGTGTGTGTGTGTGTGTGTGTGTGTCGGTGTGTGTGTGTCGGTGTGTGTCGGTGTGTGTGCGTGTGCGTGTGCGTGTGTGTGTGTGCGCGCGCATGTGTGTGTGTGTATGCGTGCGCGCGTGTGTGGGTGTGTGCGTGCGTGCGTGGGTGTGTGTGTGTCTGTGTGTCTGTGTGTGTGTGTGTGGAGTGTATGCTGTCACCGGAAGTGTGTATTGATTTGTAGTAATGTTGTATGACCTTGAACGGTGACTGGTGTTTTATTCCCCTCCATATAGTGTGTGTGTGTGTGTGTGTGTGTGTGTGTGTGTGTGTGTGTGTGTGTGTGTGTGTGTGTGTGTGTGTGTGTGTGTGTGTGTGTGTGTGTGTGTGTGTGTGTGTGCGCGCACGCGAGTGCGTGCACGCGCACGCGTGCTTGCCCTCGCACGAGCACCTAAGTGTGCATTAAAACGTAGAATGGAAAAACAACTGTTAAATTTGCTTTTATATAGCCCATTTATATTTCCTTACAGTTATTTGATGTGTAACTGTACTTTCAACTTACGCCAGAACCTTAGAACAACTTAATATTGTTGGAACCAAGCATGTATGACAGTGTATATGTGTGGGTCAGTGACGTTTCAGCAGTAACACACGTCAGGGTGGTGCAACACTATTGTATGGATATTTTTTGGTGACTTTTTGTTTTTAGTGGACTATACATGGGTTCTACATTTTTGTTTTCCCCTGACTGCGCGAAACTGACTGCGCACAACTCAACCTCTGATTGTTGGAAATCGCTGTTGGTCAAAAAATTATGGTTGGCTGCCAGTGTCTTGCCCCTCCTCACAATATTGTGTTTACAAACACGGTGAACCCATGTATAAGTATATTCATTGCAGCATATCCACCACCAATTATAAATTAATTGATGGACATTAGATGCCGTTGCACCACCTGACATCTGAGTCCAAAAAACATCTTTAACTCACACATGTATGTCTATGTGTCTATATGTCTATGTCTGTGTCCATGTCTCTGTCCGTGTGTATGTGTGTGTTCCCCCCTCTCTCCCTCCAGGATGGCTTCACCCCGCTGGCGGTGGCTCTCCAGCAGGGTCATGACCAGGTGGTGTCCCTGCTCCTGGAGAACGACACCAAGGGCAAGGTCCGGCTGCCCGCCCTGCACATCGCCGCGCGCAAGGACGACACCAAGTCCGCCGCCCTGCTCCTCCAGAACGACCACAACGCAGACGTCGAGTCGAAGGTGAGACACACACATCGTAACACAATTCGTAGCCCCTTAAACGCACACCGTTCCACCACTGGAAAGTTTTAATAGCCACTGGAGTAACTTCACTACTAGTACTACACCACTATGGCAGACGTGGAGTTCGAGGTGAGACACACACGCGTAGCACAATTTGTAGCCCCTTAAACACACACCGTTCCACCACTTGAAAGTTTTAATAGCCACTGGAGTAACTTCACTACTAGTACTACACCACTATGGCAGACGTGGAGTTCAAGGTGAGACACACACTCGTACCTAACACAATTCTTAATGTGTCCTTCTCTCTAACACATACTGTACAGTACGATCCGGAAAAATATGACAAGGTAAGGTGGTGTTATTAACACAGGTGTCGACATACATACACATGCATAGAAGCAGGAGAAACACGGTGACTGT
>NC_085880.1:11963756-11966256 GCF_034702125.1 Engraulis encrasicolus | reverse complement strand
CACACACACACACACACACACACACACACACACACACATACACACACACTCCTGCACATAAAAGTACACTCTCTTTCACTTAATGCATTTCTCTGCATTACACGCCTTATATAACTCACAACAGGCACACATACACAGACAACAGCCATCCTTGCTTTTTGGCATCCTTCTGACTGTCTTGGCACTGTTCTGTCTCTGTCTCTATCTCTCTTTCTCTCTCTGTCTCTCTTTCTTTCTTTCTTTCTTTCTTTCTTTCTTTCTTTCTTTCTTTCTTTCTTTCTTTCTTTCTTTCTTTCTTTCTTTCTTTCTTTCTTTCTTTCTTTTTATTACTCTCCCTCTCCCTCCACCACCATTGCATCCCTATCTCTACCCCTTCTCTCTCTTCTTTTCTCTCACTCTGTCTTTCTGTCTTTCTGTCTATTTCCATATCTTTGCCTCCAACCCCCACCCCCCTCTCTCTCCTTCTGCATCCGTCCCCCCCCTCTCTCTCTCCCTTTCTTCATCCCTTCACACCCCGCCCCCCCTCTCTCTCCCTTTCTCCGTCCCTCTGCCTCCACCACCCGTCTCCTCCTCCAGAACGGCTACACCCCGCTGCACATCGCGGCCAAGAAGGGTCAGCTGGACATCGGCACCACGCTGCTGGAGTACGGGGCCGACACCAACGCCTGCACCAAGCAGGGCATCAGCCCCCTGCACCTGGCCGCCCAGGAGGGCAGCGTGGACCTCTTATCTCTGCTGCTCAGCAAGAGCGCCAACATCAACATGGGCAATAAGGTGAGGGGGTGTGTGTTGGTGGGGGGGGTTCACTGTGTGTGTATGTGTACGTGTTTGTGTGTGTGTGTGTGTGTGTGTGTGTGTGTGTGTGTGTGTGTGTGTGCGTGCGTGCGTGCATGTGTGTGTGTATGTGTGGAGGGCAGTGTGGCTCTACTCTCACTACTATCTCAGCAAGAGCGCCAACATCAACATGGGCAATAAGGTCAGTGTGTGTGTGTGTGTGGGGGGGGGGAAGGGGGGTCACTGTGTGTGTGTACATGTGTGTGTGTGTGTGTGGAGGGCAGTGTGGCTCTAGTACTCTCACTACATCTCAGCAAGAGTGCCAACATCAACATAGGCAATAAGGTGAGGGTGTAGCGAAGGGTAGAGGTGCCCAGCCGGGACTTGAACCCAGACCTTCTGGGGTAGTAAACTGGGGCTCTGACCACTACACCAAAGAGCCGTGCTCTATGGAGCATGACAGTCAGAACACACCCACAACCCTAGTGATGGTCACTCCATTACAGTGTGTGTGGTGGTCATAGCGGTAACATTGTAATAATCTGTCAATCTGTTAGTAATGCTGAGCTTGTGCTACGCTTCTCATTCCAATGGTTTAATGAATTCTGTTCATGGTACGGCATTTCTCATGTGTCTGAATGCATCTCCATATGCTTGTTTGTAGACATGTGTGTGGGATTGTCGGTGCATTTTATTTGATTTCTACAATCGAGGACATAGTCATAGCATACATACATCACTTGTATGTCCTTGATTTTAAGTTGCTTTGGATAGCAGAGTCTTCCAGATCTAATGTAACACACTGTCGTGCAATGTAATGTAATCAGGGCAGGAATTTCGCGAGGGCCATGAGGGCCATGGCCCTCGTGCCCTCCAACTTTGGCCTTGTGCCCTTGAAAAAATATCTGCCATAAAGCCACAGTGGCCTAGCCTGGCCCTGACCATCCCATAATACTATCATTTCATTTCGTATTTATGGTCTGGCATTTGTTTGCTCTGAAGCGATTGTAGGAAGCAGGAAGTTAGCACTCAGTTATGGTTTGAAATTATTGGACACCTCTCACCCAATCGCTGGCAGTTACTCAACAACAACATAGCGCATACCAATGGCTCTGGCGCAGATGTGTACGTCATTGTCACAAGCGTCCTCCCCCTTTCGTCCCCACGTGGGGGGCTGTTTTCTGGGGGGGCGTTGCGATCAAAATTCTACTGCTCCAGGCACTCCACAGAGAAGCGCGGCCAGACTACAGTGGTGGAGCCAAACCTTTGGCGGAAGTACGTAGGATGGCTCGCGAGGCTAACAGTGGCCTTGGTGTCCCCTCTGATTCCCTGTCAAGTGGCCTTGCCCCTAAAATGACGAAATTCCAGGCCTGAATGTAATGCCCAGTAATGTGACGTGATGATTTCTTGTGTCTGTGTGTGTGTGTGTGTGTTCCAGAGTGGGCTGACTCCGCTGCATCTAGCGGCTCAGGAGGACCAGGTGGGGGTGGCAGAGGTGCTGCTCAACCACGGAGCCGACATCGACGTCCGGACCAAGGTAAAGACTGGGCATGTTTGGGGGAAACGTAGATGACATACTGGAGACCAGTGGTGTAGTCTATGTAGAACGCGGGTATACGGAGTATACCCACTTCTAAATTTCAGGGATTTCAGTATACCCACTTAAAATTGATTGATCCATTATTTTGAATAGCACAAATATAATCAGTATACCCATTTCAAAAAA
>NC_085880.1:11946256-11956256 GCF_034702125.1 Engraulis encrasicolus | reverse complement strand
TCAGCTGGAGGAAATTGTGAGACATCCATTTGTTAATTTGGTCCATGCAATGATAGAGTGATTCAAGGGGGGTGTAGTCATTTGGGGACATAGATAAGTAGAGCTGGGTATCATCCGCATAGCTATGATAATTTATGGAGTTATTCTCGATAATGTGTCCCAGTGGCAACATATACAGATTGAACAGTAGTGGTCCCAGAATGGAGCCCTGGGGGACCCCACAATCCAGAGACATTGGTGATGAAGTATGTCTTCCAATGGCGACAAAAAAAACTTCTTTGTTGTAAGTACGATTTTAACCAGTCGATCACTATGCCCGTAAAACCAACCCAGTGTTCCAGTCTATGTAGTAGTATAGAATGATTAACTGTGTCGAAAGAGCACTCAAATCAAGAAGTACCAAGACGGATGATTTGCCAGCATCAGAATTCAATCTTATGTCATTCATAACTTTGATAAGAGCTGTTTCAGTGCTGTGGTAGGCACGGAAACCAGATTGAAACTTATCAAAATAGCTATTAGACATTAAAAAGGCAGTTAATTGGTTAAAAACAATTTTCTCTATTATTTTACCCATAAATGGTAGATTGGATATGGGCCTATAGTTGTTTAGTACCAGTGCATCCAGGTTGTTCTTTTTCAGTAAGGGTTTCACAACTGCTTCTTTCAGACAGCCTGGGAATATGCCTGTTTGTAGTGAGGTGTTGATGATCTGAAGTACATCTGGTGATATTAGGTGTAAGATGGATTTGAAGAAGGCTGTTGGTAGAATATCTAAGTCAGATGTAGAGGAGCTAAGACTTTGTACCGTTCTATTAAGAATGTCCACATCAACTAAATTAAAATTTCTCATGAGGTTAGGATTTAACTTCACCGTAACAAGTTGGTCCGAATCTTGGGTCGGTTGCACATGTGTGAGTATGTTTGTACGTATTTTTTCAATCTTACCTTTGAAAAAGGATGCAAACTCATTGCATTTGCTGACTGAGAGGAACTCTCAGTACATGATGTCGCATAGCTTATAGCCAGTTACTCCACTGCACGTAATGTGGTAGATATGTTACAATGTGAGACCTTGATTACAAATATGTGAATATCTTAAAAAAAACAAATCACTATTGTGACAGGTGAGTTTTTGAAACCTACACCTTTAATTTTTGTTTAACCCTTTCGTGCAGAACCTAATTGTTACCAAAATGGTAATGGCTTAATCAGTTACTTGAAACTCTTGGTAACAACATAGTTGAGTTTTTTAAGCAAACAGTGACTGTTGTCATCTGTATAAAAAGAGCTATAGTCCTTGCAGCTTCCTCGTGGCCACTGAGATGCCCTTTGTAACCAATGGCATCTATCAGGTGCCATCATCACGTGTTGGCAAGGTGTACTCTGCTGGCAACTCTACATTTGGCCATGCCCAAAAGCCAACCTCAAGGAATGCCGGGCCCTTGGCTCCATGACAGAAGTGCCTTCTTTTGGGGCAGTGTGACACTGGGTCCACACGCACACACACACACGCACGCACACGCAGGCACGCACACACACACGCTGCCAGGTTCCCATCGTAATGGCCATGCTATTACATTTTATTACATTGCACATAAAAAAAAAATCTTTTTTGTTTTCGTTAAAAACAATTTAGAGCTCGATAGCTTGCTCAGGAACACCATTTTCAGCCATTAATGAGACTGTTGGAGACAAGAAGAGGAGAAAACTACCGGTATACACTGACGACTTAAATGGACCCAAAGCATGTGGACATGATGATATCTGATGAATAAATGACAAGTCTCAGCTCGTGAGTGCGGATTTGTCTCCTCTTCAAGTTTGACCCAAAGTCATTTATTTTAATCTACAAGTGGAGCGCGCCCACTGCTACAGTACACTTGAAGAAGACTGTCGGAGACCAGACCACCCACCCACTAACTGGATTCATGACTCAAGAGATTTATTGTTATTGACAGAAGGCAACGCATAGCACCACAGCACTGACGCAGGATCATGTGCTGGTCTACTCTAGTATGACCTGCTGCAGCCTCTTACACAGGGGACCTAATGGAGCGTGGCGATGAGACGATGGGACATGGGGACATGATGTCACTATGGGTGGCCTTTCTCAGAGTTTCTCGGCATGCTTAAGTGACGGCAGGCTGAGTTACGGCGGGGCACGGAGCCTTGTGCTGGGGCTGCGACAGGGATACTATATTTGGTTTATGAAAGTAATAAGAGAGGTATTGAGTAACACACACACACACGCATACGCAACGGGCGCGCACACATACACACACACAAACACTTGCACACAGACACACACACTCTTACACACACACACATATAAATACATTTTTCTTCTCATAATTTCTCTCTGTGTCCTGCCTCTCTGTGCTTGCGCTGCACAGGCAGAGAAACACACGCACACACGCACGCACGCACACACACACACACACACAAACCAAATGAATCTAATCCACTTAGGTTTTGGCGATGCAGGGTGGTTTGCAGAGTGCCCTCTTAAAACAGAGGGGTGTTGTGTTGCTGTTTGTTCCATTTCTACTTCCTCTCCCAATCATGCCCAACCATATGGCAAAAACGGGGAATGGAATGCCTGTGTCTGTGTTTGTGTGCGTGTGTGTACATGTGTGCGTGCGTGTGTGCACACGCACAAACATGTGTGCTTTATGTGCTTGTATGCGACTTTCTGTTTGTTTTGTTGCGATGACAACAGATGAGTTCTAACCCACAACATTTTGTTTTCTAGATTTGATTTTGAAAGAAAGTAATTGTTTCACTCTCACACACACCATTCCATTAGAATAAGGATGGCACATTCTCTCTCTCTCTCTCTCTCTCTCTCTCTCTCTCTCTCTCTCTCTCTCTCTCTCTCTCACACACACACGCACACACACACACACACACACACACACACACACACACACACACACACACACACACACACACACACACACATTTCCCAACGTTTGTGTTAGCAATGCAAGAGTCACTCACATCAGTGTTAAAGCGTCACACCCCCCCCCCCCCCCACACACACACACACACAGTATCACCTGCACACAAGCACACACACACTGGTTCGTCTGTGAGTGAAGAGCTTCTTCACAAAGACAGTTGACTTGGAGGCAGATTCTGGACCTCTCTCTTTCTGTTCAGTTGTATTGGTTCCTGCGGCTTTTACTTTCGCCTCGGGACCTGCAGACTTCTGCGCCGTGTGAAGTTTTTCTGAGCAGCTTGGCTGAGCTCTCTTTTCTCCGCAGCGGGCTGGAGAATACTGTAGCAGCTATAGCTGTCACACAGGACCGAAGCGAACAGGCGGGACGGCAGACGGACAGACACACAAGCTCGCTGTGCCTGTGTGTGGTGTGTGTGTCATCATTATTCTCATGAACGTTCGGGATTGCTTCCGTGGAATTAAATTCATTTCGCTGACGGTGAATGGATTAACGTTAAACAAACCAGTGAATGGAGCCTGAACGATTTTGCCAGAAGCCGGCGCGGGATGGCACCGCGTCTCCGTAAAACAGAAAACACAAAATGATTCACTACTACGGTGAGGACTAGACCTGTTATTAGCGGATACTGCGGTGTTTTCGTTGCTGTTGAACTGTGTTGCCGCACGGAATTGCATGGTGTTGGGACAGGAGTCGGTGAGGTGTTTTTTTTAACGTTATGCGGATGATGCTCTGACAGAAACATAACTGCGATGGCCACAACGCTTGTTCAATCGTTCGACTCCGTAGTCTTTTGCTTGATAGAGTATGACGTAGCCTACGGTTAAATAGTTTTGTAGAGGGTGCTGTGTTGGAGACTACGGAGACTCGAAGGGGAAAAAACGGTGATCACTGTGCTAGTGATACAGAGAAGACGGGAGAGTGCGGCAGGAGAGGCAGGCAGCAGTCGGAGCAGAGTGCCGGGGGAGGGGTTGCAGAGGGGGGAAAGAGTTGCAGGAATTGGCCTTGTGAGATGTGCGAGAGAAAGATGCTGGCTCTCAAAGCATATGCTGCGATATGGTTTCATATTTGTATGCAATGCTTTTTGCTTCAAGTGTCTGCTGCTTTATAGCCCATTTAAGCTATTAATAATTAAACTGTATTGAAGGAATAGCTTGTTATTGAGATGTTACACGCGATGTTGCCAAGTCAATAATGCCTTGTGATAATTTATCACATGCTGCGTAAAGTGTCTACATGGACTATCGCAGTTGGTCTCACACAGCTTTACATTTTTAGTGTGTTTTTCCTCACACGTAGGCTAAACTAAAGTTGTCCCATATCTTGTGGAACCTCACGAGTTGCATCGTAGGCTAATGTATCAGGGAAACTTCATTTACGCATGGAAACCGGCGCAGTGCCGTATGTATGGAATAGCGGACGACGAGGTGTCCCGATATCAAGGGAAATAATGGACGAGGCGGAGCGTTCGAAACAGCCCGACGGCGCAGCCGAAGGGCTGTTCGCTTCGCCAAGTCCATTTTCTCTTGATATCGGGACACCTCGAAGGCCGCTATTCCGCTTATCACCCGGTTACCAGCATTTAAGTAGTAATTTATTAATATGTTGATCTAAGGCTTCGTGAGAAAGTAGATTCACCACTGCGCTTGGTACGTTGCCATGGGCACCACTTCCTAATCTAGTGAGATGCGCCTCTATCAGAGGCATGTACGGACGCGCGCAGAATGTTGGGGACTTGACAACCAAATGCGATAGAATTGACGACTGGGTTTTTGACTTGACAACCAGATGCGATAGAATTAGTAACGGGGTCTTGACTAGACAACCAGATGCGATAGAACTAACAACGCGGTCTTGACTAGACAACCAGATGCGATAGAACTAGTAACGGCACTTCGCCAGAAAGTTAGAGAAGAAGCAACTTGGACGCCCGCACGCCCGCATGACATCATAGGTGTCCTGCTACCGGGGAATAAAGGACACCTGCTCAGCCAATCAGAAGACGTTGCGTCTGCTCACTGGGTGATAATGGTGCAGTACCCACGGCGAAAGGGTTGGTTGGGGCAGGTGTTGTTTTAGACTGTTCAGTGAACCTGGCAAACAAAGCACAGACATCACAAAAACTTACCGAGGTGCCCTTGAGCAGATAAGAGAAAACTAAAACCTCAAGTCTAGTATTAAATGTCACTAGCTCTAATTCATTATAGAAGGCCTCTGGTTACGAACTTGGACCAGCATCGGTTCTCTTGTTGGGTGGTGGTGGTGGTGTGTGTGTGTGTGGGTGCGTGCGAGAGAGAGTGGATGGGGGGTGGGGGTGGCCGGCCAATAGACCTGACTGCTGCATAGAGAAGGTCCTTTTCTGTCTGACAGATGCTTCAATGCCAGTGCCACCTCTGCTGTACACAGGTGAGGATGCGATGACCGGGGACACGGACAAATATCTGCGGCCGCAGGACCTGCGGGAGTTGGGAGATGACTCCTTGCCGCAGGAGGGCTACATGGGCTTCAGCATCGGAGCCAGGTCCGCCAGGTATGTACACACATTAACATTTAATATTTTTTCAGCATATTTAGCTGGTTCTGACAAGAGGAAGATGTTGAATTTTGGTTTGGAATGTGTTTTATGGAATGGAGTTTGTATGGAATGGTTGCAGACAATCAGTTGCATCTGTTTCTTTGGGGGGTTCTTTTCCCCGCAACAGCAGGCTATCAACTTATAAACAACTTACTTATAGAATAAGTTCTCTAGAGATTGATAATGAAAACATGTTTTGTGAAGCCATACTTTCATAACCTACAACAGGGCTGATAGAATAAAAATGCAGTCTATTACTATTATACACAGGCCTAGATCTATAACTACTTTGTAATATGATTCCTTAAACCTAACAAACAACTAGTCTTATTGGCATAGACCTGCATTTATTTGTCACAGACAAACAGTAGGCTTCAAAACAGACACTACTGTCTACGGAACACATGAGATATACATAATGTCTAAAGAAATCTGGCACTTTTGAAATTATGTAATCCACTGCAGAGCTTGAAACACCTCTAAGGACTAACTTACTTCAGACAAAAATATGTAGGCCTATGTGCCTGCAGTCGAATTTTTAAGTGATGTTTGGTGAAAATGTTTCAACAAAGCCAGGGAAGGGACCAGGTTTCAGAAATATTCAGAATATTTTAACCGTCAAATGTGCAATATTTTGTTAATGTTTCAAAGGGAATTTTCTTCATGCCACATCAAGCAGTGTACTATATTAAGATACACATTAGATATATTGGAATGGATACTTACCTTGACAGTTGATTTACCAATGCTGATTTATTTGGCATAGTTGTCATGATGTCTACTGTAGCTGTAATGAAATACATGCTGTATTCTATTCAGAGTGTCTGGAGGGAATCGATCTCTTTAAACATGACTGCTAGGTGATGGGCTGCTATATGCAATTACTTTGACAGCACTTTAAAAAGTCAAATGCTCACTGCGTGCATGTGTGCGTGTGTGTGTGTGTGTGTGCGTGTGCGTGTGTGTGTGTGTGTGTGTGTGTGTGTGTGTGTGTGTGTGCGCGCGTGTGCGCGTGCGTGCATGCATTTTTGTCTTTTAGACTGACACGTTGAAAATTGATCGTGCAGATGCATATGTGTGTGTTGGGTGATGTTTATTCTCGTGAATCTTGAAGTCACAATTACATCACATTGATATACGTAAAAAGGCAAATTCTGACATTTGACTGTTGCAGTCATGGTCAGTCAGTCAGCTAGGCTAATAAGTTGTGCGCCATCCACCCGTCTCAGTTTAATGGCTTTGTGCTCTGATCTAGATACTGTGGTGTTGTTTAATAGTGCAGCATCGCATTGATGTCATGAAAAGAAAAACTATCAGACATTTGACTGTTGTTGTAGTCATGGTCAGCCAGTCAGCTAGGCCAATGTCTCCCAGCCTTTTTTTTCCCTGCGTACCCCCTAGGCAATTTTGTCATAGGATGAGTACCCCTTCACCCATGCTCTATATTTGTTTCTATATCCCAATGCGACTAAACTCTATATATTTCTTATAATTAAAATTTTCCAAGTACCCCCTGAGGTGTGCTCGCGTACCCCTAGTGGTACGCGTACCCCTGGTTGGGAAACAATGAGCTAGGCTAGTAAGATGTGCTCCATCTATCCGCCTCTGTCTAATGACTCGTTTTGCCTGTCGTGTTGTTTAAACATGTTGCATTGCATTCATGTAATGGAAAGGGGAAAAATGGTCAGTCAGTCAGTCAGCTAGGCTAATAAGTTCAGTGCAATGACTTTGTGCTATGGTCTGGGGCCTGTCGTGTTGCTTAACTGTGTAGCATCTAATTGAAGTGATGAAAAGGGAAACATCAGACATTTGACTGTTATAGGCATAATCAGTCAGTCAGCTACTGTAGCCAGTTGTGCTCCATCCATCCATCCATCTGTCCGTCCGCCTCAGCCTGATGGCTTTGTGGTCTGGTCTGGGGGCCTGTTGTGTTCATCCGGCGGGCATAAAGGCCGCGTGGAGAGATGGATGGCGCTGCGGGCTAGAGCTCGGCGGTGGAGAGGAAGCTGCCAACAGGGTGAAGTGAAAGCACATCAAGCTCAGTTCGTTAGCGGGGCATTGTGTGGCCCTCTGCAAGATGATTGGCTGGCGATTGTTTTTTTGTGTGCAGGCGACCACTGTGCACCGCATGGTTGGGCCGAAACAACAACGTTTAAAAAAGGGCTGCATCAGGGTCAATGCAACAAGGCCATTTAGTCACCCTGCTCTGTGTGTGTGTGTGAGAGAGAGTGCGTGGATGGGTCTGTGTGTTCTTAACTGTTTATGATTATGAGGATTATAGTGACTTATTCTGCCTCTGGACTGTGTGTGTGTGTGTGTGTGTGTGTGTGTGTGTGCGTGGGCGTGGGCGTGTGCGTGTGCGTATGCGTATGTGTGTGCGTGTGCGTGTGTGTGTGTGTGTGCAGGGGTGCTTCCTTGGTTTATGAGGAATGAGTGTTTGTACAGCGTCAGGTGTGTGTGTGTGTGTGTGTGTGTGTGTGTGTGTGTGTGTGTGTGTGTGTGTGTGTGTGTGTGTGTGTGTGTGTGTGTGTGTGTGTGTGTGTGAGTGTGAAACCTGTTGAGAGCTAGGCAGTCAGGTGTGTGACAGGTCAAAAGATGGATGCAGGTGTGTACCTCGTCATTATCAGGCCGCAAGGCGAGGCCATACACACACACACTACTGGCCTCTAACTAAGCCCTCAGCGACAACGCAGTAAAACTGTCACCTCTGTTGGGGACCACACCTCATGTAAGATAAAAACACAAAAAGCCTATATTAATTTTAATTTATACAATAGCTTTTTAGTATCAAGTGAGTTTGTCATGCTCTCCTGATTAACGAATATAAGAATTGCAATCGAGAGTGTAGCTTTTCCCTAAGAAAATTTACACAATAGCCTCAAATTGCTACATGCTCTGCCAGTTGAACGCTTCACTATTGGATGAAAAAAAGTTTACAACCATAGTACTGTACTAGCCTGGTTTTACCAGACCACATTAATTACAGAACAACTCACCAATGGCATGGATAAGTCTGATAGTTGCCTCTGAGTTCGTTTGACATGCCTTTTTATGCGATGATTTGACTGTCATTCATCTGAGTTTATTAGTGGTTGTACCGTCAATTTGACTCTCAAATTAGATTCGTGTTTGTGGAAAGCACTGTATGGTTGCTGTCTTTGACTATTGGACACAAGAAAACGCTTGGGAGCGGAAGTATCTCAGGATGGCTTATTTAGCACTGAAGGTTGCAGGATCAAATCCCATATCGCATCATCCATGATGGCTGAAGTGCCGTTGAGTGAGCCATCTAATCTCAACTGCTTGTTTGTGATGTGATGCAATTATCAGGTAGAGTATTGATATAGATCAGTATTGCCAGAGAGGATTGTTTTCTTTCCGTAATCAATATGACGCAAGGCTCTCTAAGTTGCCATCCTATGTCAGCCGTGCCCTTTAGGAGAATAGGAGACTAAGACCATGAATGGAGTTGTATGGGAAAGTCATGCCCATTTAGGAAAACAGAGTTGATCCCACTTTCATGCCATTAGCAACGCATGTTATCCTTTATCTCGGTTCACCATATTGACAATCTTCCGTATAGTATCACACCTTTTGGCTTGATGGGCTAGTCCTCAAAACAGATGGCCTTACGTATACCAGTTGTCTGAGGCCAGACTGTTTTTGTGTCCTCAGCTACCTGAGTCAAGCCGTGCACAGACAGCACAAACTAGACTCACACTAGACAGATTCAGATTCAGGCCAGCGTGGCTCTGAGAAGAATATTTTCATCTTCATGACTGAGGATATTTGGACCTGATGCACTGTTAATTCTAATCACTGATAAACAAAATGTTTGATGATGTCATCACTTGTTCACCTAGTCATGAATAATTACACCTTTTTATCAGTGGGTTATTATCTGGGGAGTATTCATAAGTGTGTTGTTTGTATGGTACAGTATGTCTCCTGGTCTACTCTATCTGTCAACACTGCTATTGTACATACACCTGCAAGTGGCCGATCCAGTTACAGAGAGCGTGATACAGTGTATGAATAGGGCATCGCCTGCCAGACTGCCATTTTAGGTAGGGATACCATACACAGTGGAGCTTATTGTTTTTGCATAACCATGTACGGTCCATCTGTGGCAGTCAGACATTTGACTGCTTGCTGCTTATTTCCATAACTAGCATTGCACAGATACCAAGTGTGGGAGTGCATTGCGATGCAAAAAGGGAATATTGACTATTCAAATGCTATGTGCACACTGAGCACAAGTGTTTATCCTGAGCAAATTGTGTCCTAAAACCACACAGCAATAATATCTTGGACAATAGCAAAGCATAGCTGTGTTAGCCTCCCAAAGGCCTGCTAGTCTGAAGTTGATGTATCCAAGGCACTCTTCGAAAAGGTTAAAAAAAAGCTTTAATAAATGGCCTAATCATTAAAGAAATATAAAAAATGGCAACATGTTTCGGCC
>NC_085880.1:11941256-11943756 GCF_034702125.1 Engraulis encrasicolus | reverse complement strand
ACACACACACACACACACACACACACACACACACACACACACACACACACACACACACACACACACACACACACACACACACACCATACCTGAAGGGGTACGGACACTTTCTCCTGTGCATGACACATTTACAGGTGTGCACGTGACACACGCGCACACGCACACACACACACACACACACACACCTCCGTGTCCTTGTTTGAGCCTCTCTCCCTCTCTGGAGACTTGCTGACTAATGGAGATTTCTAGGCCCTTCCACCAGAAGACGAGACTAGACCAGCCTAAGTGTTCTGCTCTGATTTCTCAAAGACTCACATCTCTCGCGCTGTCTTCCTCTGTGTGTGTGCGTGTGTGTGTGTGCGTGCGCGTGTGCGTGTGTGTGTGTGTGTTTAAAAAAAATCATGCTTAAGGAATATGAACATTCTAAGATATGTTGATGGCACTGCAGATGCCAGACAGACAGACAGGCAAGACAGAGCAGACAGACACACACTGCTGAATGTTCCACCCACACAGGAATGAGTGGACAACCACACACACTTAACTCTCCCACACACCATCTCTCCCTCTCTCCATCTATCCTTTCTTTCTCTCTCTCCCTCCATCTCCACTCACTATGTCTCTCAAACACACTCTATCTCTCAGCTACGTCTTTATTTCTTTCAAGCACCCTCCATTGCTGCTGTGTCTTTTTCTCTGACGCACTCATCTCTCCTCTCCTTTCCTCCCTCTCTCAATCTCAAGCCAACTCTCATCTCTGTCTTTGTTTCTCTCTAACATATGCCACCTCTCCCTTCTTTTTTTCTTTAACACACTCCATCTTTTCTCTTTGTCTCTTTCCGACATCCTCTTTCTGTCATCTCTCTCATTACACTCTTCTTTCCTTTCTCGCTTGTTCCCTCTCCCTCTCTCTCTCTCTCTCTCTCTCTCTCTCTCTCTCTCTCTCTCTCTCTCTCTCTCTCTCTCTCTCTCTCTCTCTCTCTCTCATTCCTCTCTCTCTCTCTCTCTCTCTCTCTCTCTCTCTGCCCCTATCCCTCCCTCCCTCCCTCCATCTTTCTCTCTCTCTTTCTCTCACTCTACACCTACCTCTCTCTCTCTCTCTCTCTCTCTCTCTCTCTCTCTCTCTCTCTCTCTCTCTCTCATCTCTCTCCCATCTCTCTCTCCCTCCCTCTCTCTCGCCCATCACCCTATTTCCGTGTGTGAGATCAGATGAGATCTGAAGTCAGTACTTGTCTCTCTGTCCCTGGAGTTTACATGCGGTAATGTGTCTTTTTTATTTTTTGTGTTCTGTGTCCCCTGCTTTTTTCCCCTCCTTCTCTTCTGGCCTGTCTGCCTGGGCCTATACTGTTCTATGTGTGTGTACTTGTGTCTCTCTATGTTTGTGTGTACGTGTGTGCGTGCGTGCGTGCGTGCGTGCTTGCGTGCATGTGTGTGTGTGTGTTTGTGTGTGTGTTTGGTTGTGTGTGTGTGTTTGTGTGTGTGTTTGTGTGTGTGTGTTTGGTTGTGCGCGTGTGTGCTGACAATTCTTACACTCTAGCCTGCGCTCCTTTAGTTCTGACAGGTCGAATACCCTCAACCGCAGCTCCTTCGCCCGCGACAGCATGATGATCGAAGAGATCCTCGCCCCCACCAAAGACCCGGTACCCATGTATACATTAATCTATCTATCTATCTATCTATCTATCTATCTATCTATCTATCTATCTATCTATCTATCTATCTATCTATCTATCTATCTATCTATCTATCTATCTATCTATCTATCTATCTATCTATCTATCTATCTACACTGTAAAACATTGAAGCCAGTTAAACTTAAGAAAACAAGTTGGCCTGCTGCCTTACGTTTGTAAGTTGTAACTCAACTTGACAAAGCCTTGAGTTGAGTGAAGCCTTGAGTTGAGTTAACTTACGAGCAGGGCAACTCACGTTTTTACGTTTGACTGGCTTGCAATGTTTTACAGAATATTTTTCACAGTACATCTACTGTATCTGTCTATCTATTTATCTGTCTGTTTGTCCGTCTATTGATCTATCTATCTGTCTATCCATCTGGTCCTCAGTCTATTTTTTTTACAGTTTAGTATCCCTATGTCAGCGCTTTCAGGATCATCCCTGTGTTCTCTCTGTGTCTCTCACATATGTAGAAACATGGTCCTTACCCTCCTCCCCATTTTTCTCTATCCCCCACTCGTCGTCTGTCTGTGCCCCCGTTGCTCTCTGTCTACCTGGAGATGGGGTGCATTATTATGTAACCTGCCATCCTTGGACTTGTCTTATTCTGACCATCCTCCTTCTAGCATCACATGCACTCAGTGCTGAGTCTTCAGAAAAGAAGCAGAGTCTCCCTCCCTCCCTCCCTCCCTCCCCCATCCTCCCATCCTCCCCTCCCCCATCCCTCCCTCCTCCCTCCCCCATCCTCCCCTCCTCCCTCCCTCCCTCCCTCCCCCATCCTCCCCTCCTCTCCTCCTTCCCTCTCCTCCCCCCTCCCCTTGGCCTC
>NC_085880.1:11926256-11936256 GCF_034702125.1 Engraulis encrasicolus | reverse complement strand
CAGCCCTGCTGTAGCCTGTCCCAGCCCCAGCCCCAGCCCCAGCCCCAGCCCCAGCCCCAGCCCCAGCCCCAGCCCTGCTGTAGCCTGTCCCAGCCCCAGCCCCAGCCCCAGCCCTGCTGTAGCCTGTCCCAGCCCCAGCCCCAGCCCCAGCCCCAGCCCCAGCCCTGCTGTAGCCTGTCCCAGCCCCAGCCCCAGCCCCATCCCCAGCCCTGCTGTAGCCTGTCCCAGCCCCAGCCCCAGCCCCATCCCCAGCCCTACTGTAGCCTGTCCCAGCCCCAGCCCCATCCCCAGCCCTACTGTAGCCTGTCCCAGCCCCAGCCCCAGCCCCAGCCCTAGCCCCAGCCCCAGCCCCAGCCCCAGCCCCAGCCCCAGCCCCAGCTCCATCCCCAGCCCCAGCCCCAGCCCCAGCCCCAGTCATTAGTGCTGAGTCACCAGATCTCCTCAGCTCCTACCAGCGGCCAGTGTGCTCTGAGCTGCTCGCTGCACCTGCAGTGAAAAGCAGAGCAGGGTACATTGACAATGCCACCGTCATCAGGGGACATTTTTACTCTCTACAGTATGGTGTCGATTCCTGAAGAGTCGGCTGTATTATATAATCGAGCCTTACAGTGGATGTGCTGTAGAAATGTGACTTACTCGCAGCTCACTACAGGCAGGCATGGCTGCCGAGGCTGTGTGGTCATTTGAGAAGAGTGCCAGTGGAAACTTAGCCCCCTCGCTAACACTGGTCAGCTCAGACTGACAGACGCATTCGATCTTGTCCGGACTGACACTGTTTCATCGTCTAAGCTTTCTCCTTGCTGTCTGTACTCTGCGCGGCGGCATACAGCATACTTTTAATGTGTATCATTGCAGGTGCACTAGCTTGCTTGTATATTCGCAGACTGTCACAGAGTTTTCCCACATGTCATGCTCAGACAATCCTACTGGGTTAATTTGAGCCTTTTATCAAGGTCGTGTTGATTTTCTCTTTTCTTTTCCCTGCATTCCTTGTAAAGTTCAGTGTTTTCCTTCCAGTGTTTCAGTGATCCACGTTGGTTTGTTTTCAAAAGATTGCTATTGCTAATGGTAAAGGACGGACGGAGGATAATAATGTCTAATTTTTTGTGTTTTTGTTGTGTTGCCTTGTGGCCCTTCATGTCTGTCTTTCTGTTTTCATTTATTTATATTTTTCGGCTGTCGTTTTGTCTTTCGTGTTGTTGTTTTTCTTCCCCTGCAGCTACAACTCTCCACTTCCTCAGTATGACTCCAGGTGAAAAACTGTGTCCGGTTACTTCTCCTTCCCCCCCCCCCCCCCCTCCCTCCTTCTCTCCTTTCTCTCCTTCCTCTCCTCTTTCCTTCCCTCCGTCTCACTTGATTTTTTTCTCACTTCTAACTCCTTCCTCAGCTCCTTCTGCACCTTAATCTGCCATTCGTAGAGGTGTATAAAGTGGAAGGAGAAGTGCTCTTACAGATGTAATTACAACAGTAGCAGTATGGTATGACATAGTTGAAACCATGTCATAACCATACCAGCAGTGTTGTGACTACATCTGTAAGAGTACTTCCACTTCTACTTTACACAACTCTGGGGTGCATTTCTCGAAAGCGTAGTTTCTTGCAGTTTGCAACTTGGGTAGTTGCCAATGGAAAATTGCTTTACAACTACGCTTTCAAGAAATGCACCCCTGGCCACCAGTAGCTGTACCAAGCACTTTAACTTCTGGATCATGCCTGCCCTAAATCCCAGTGATTCTGGCCCCTGTGCGGTGCAGACATGGCCTAGCTCTGGCTCCATATTTACCCCTGGTCTAGCCCTGAGTACACTGTAAAACATTGCAAGGCTGTTAATCGTTTAAAAAAGTATGTTGCCATGCTGCCTTGACTTTGTAAGTTAACTCAATTAGAGACTTAACTCAACTGGAGGCGTTCTCAAGTTGAGTTAACTTACAAACTTAAGGCAGCTGGGCAACTTACTTTTTTACGTTTAACTGGCTGCAATGTTTTACAGTGTAGCCAGACTCACTGATCATTGAGGGCAGGAATACAATCTTGATGGTGTTTTCTAGACTAGTACTGCTTATTGTGCAACCCTTTTAACCCACGATAATGCATAAAATACCCTCACTTAACAAGGCAAACCAGAGGGCAGCTGATTCTAGTGTACTACTAGTACTGTAAGGTCCACATGCGGCCCAGATTTGGTCTGGGTGTGGCACAGGACTGGCATAATCATCCCAGGTATCAGCTCCCCTCTGGTGAGCAATTGTGGGGCCTCTCTTCAAACTTGACTTGAGTGTGTGTGGTCGAGTTACGAATGCTACAGTCCTCACTGCATTTGAGTGGTGTACCTCTGGAACTCAAAGCCAAACTGTCTTTATTAATAGAATCAAATACAATAGAATGCAATGCAATGGACTACAACAGCTCACGTGGACACTGAGTGCTTGCACATGCTCTTTGGAGGGGATATCCCAGATGAGTTTGGAACAGCTGCAGAGTAGATTGATAAATGATTAATGAGCTTTAGTAATTTCACACTTCATGTTTAATCTTGTTAGTCTTCTACATATTATATTATATTATATTATATTATATTATATTATATTATATTATATTATATTATATTATATTATTGTAACATAATGACTTTGGATGTGCACATTAACAGCTTAGTGCATATATGGTGCTTCCTTGTCTAAACTATCAATTTTATCAGTTAATTAGTTGTTTATTTGATTGGCTGTTAGTTGGGTATTTAGTTGGCATCAGTTTCAGTAGTTCGAGACTGCAAACTGAAGTCAGCTCCCTAACGTCATTGTGCTACTATTAATTATCCTCATAGTGGTTATGTCATTCTGGCTCCTGTTGATGTATGTGTTGTCAAAATAAACTGTAGGCACTGGCTCGTGTTCTCAAGACTCTCAACTCTGAGATCTCTGCTGTATATATTTTTTTTACCTCCAGTGCTAAAGCTGAACCCTGTGCCAGTCACTGCCAGTGGTAAATCAATAATTTACAGTGTGCTTGACAGGCAAATGGAGGCTGTGGGATCGTATGAAAGCCTCCAGACGCGTGCGCCGCACCGCACCGTACCCACAGCCAGTTCTTAATTTATTTCTCCCTTCCTGGAAGCCATGATTGCTCAAAACCAGCCCTGCCAAATCTCATTTTTCAGATTAGCGATGTGACCAGACCTATAGCAGAAAACATACAGTATCTCTCCTTTTCTCTTCTTTCTTCGTCACGTTCCCGCTCACTTTCTCTCTCTCTCTCTCTCTCTCTCTCTCTCTCTCTCTCTCTCTCTCTGTCTCTCTCTCTCTCTCTCTCTCTCTCTCTCTCTCTCTCTCTCTCTCTCTCTCTCTCTCTCTCTCTTTGTCTGTCTTGCTATCTATCTATCTATCTATCTATCTATCTATCTATCTATCTATCTATCTATCTATCTATCTATCTATCTACGGTATCTGTCAGCTCCCTCTCTGTCTACTGACTGGTGTTTGTTTCCTATGTCTTCAGTATTCTCTTCTTCTCCTCCTTATCGTGTCGTTCTGTTGAGTTCTGCTGGTCGGTGTGTGTTTGGGTGTTCTCCGTGGTCACAGCATGAACCGTGTGTGTTCTGACTCATCCGTGCCGTGGGGGTGTAGTGCAGTCTGTTTCTCCAGCCCTTTTATCTTTATCACTCCTCTGTTGGTTGCTCTCTTTCTCTTACTCTCTCTCTCTCTCTGTGTGTATCTCTCTTTGTCTCACAATTCCAAACATCCAATAATCTCGTTTTTTTCTGTCCTCTCTCTCTCTCTCTCTCTCTCTCTCTCTCTCTCTGTGTCTCTCTCTCTCTCTCTCTCTCTCTCTACTGACAGGTTCCTAGTCAGCTTCATGGTAGACGCGCGGGGCGGCTCCATGCGGGGCAGTCGCCACGACGGCATGCGCATCATCATCCCGCCCAGGAAGTGCCAGGCGCCGACACGCATCACCTGTCGGCTGGCCAAGCGGCACCGCCTGGCGTACCCACCGCCCATGGTGGAGGGAGAGGGGCTGGTCAGCCGGCTGGTGGAGATGGGGCCTGCTGGGGCACAGTTCTTAGGGTGAGCCAAGCCTGACGACTTTGCATACATGCATGCATGTCTGCCTGCACTAAAAAAATGAAATTAATCTTGAAATGGTTTTCTTGAAAGATATTTTTAGGGCGTTGATGCCTTTATTCGGGCACAGTTCCTAGGGTGAGCCAAGGCCGCCGGCTACCTGCATGCATGCATGCCTACACTAAAAAACAAAATGATTCCTGAAATTAATTTCTTGAAAGATTTTTTTTTGGGGGGGGGGGGGTTTAATGCCTTTATTTTGATAGAATAGCGTAAGAGACAGGCAGGAAATGAGTGGGAGAGAGAGAGATTGGGACGGATAGGGAAATGACCACGAGTCAAACAGAAACCTAGGTGCCCTAGCTGACTGATCGTGACCTCGATTCTTGAAATGATTAAATGAATTGCCATGTGACTAAAAGTCATAAAGTGTCGGTTTTGGGATTAGTTTTATTTTGAGTGTAACTGCCTCTTAAGAACACGTGGTCTGAACATTGTAGCCTCTTGCTCCAAAAAGGTTTTATTTTTAAAGAAACAATGCAATGTTTTGGTCGCATTGTATCCTGCTGGGGCACAGCTCCCATAGTTAACCTGGCTGACTTCCTGCCTGCCTTTTAGAAGAGGTGCTCTGAATATTGTTATAATAAAAAAAAATCTACATTGTATATATACAAACTGTATATATCTACGTAAAAGGAGTGCAGTGGGTGGTGGACTATGACCATATTATGCATAGGACAAAACATGTTGTGGTTTTCCCTCGCAATCAGATAGATTTCCAACAGGCATCCATTTTTTAACAAATCAGTGTGAAAACTAAAATACCTACGCACCTGCTGCATCTAGTCTAGTCCACCTGATGAATTCCAGTTGCTTTACAACTTAGGTCTTGACAGACGTACCCGTTTTGCATCGGTGAGTGTTTTATACGTCTGCCTCTTCTTCTTCTTTATTGAGACTGCCTGCCTGCCTGCCATTGTGGCTCCAAAGCTTTCTTGTTGTGCAGTGGCAGACATTATGCATCAACGGTAATAGATTCCGTACCGTGAATGAAACTGTTGTGGTCTCCCTAAAAGCGGGTGGGTCTCTCTCTCTAACGGATCGAAATATCTAAATAAATAGCGAGAGCCAGTTTTTGGCTGCGCCGTCCCTGGCACCCGGCACAGTTCTTGGCAGATATATGGTGGTGCTGTCCTGCAGCATATTGATTTATTCTCCGTCTTCAAAAGTCCCCCCCTTTAAAAAAGTTCAGATAAGGGGTTGCTTGTAGAACAGTGGCAAACTTGTGGGCAGGGCCTTGTGACGGACGGTAATGATTTTTTTTGGAGAATAATTTCTTTTGACGTGTAACAGTACATCATGTTCAATATCAGACACAACTTTTCAGTGTAAGAGAGAGGGTTTAAGGATGGAAGTGTTATGGCTATCTTAACTGCAGTGCACTTATACAGTACTGTTCCTCTGAACTTGGCTATGCTGTAGGTCTCTTGCTTATTTTACAATTTTGTCCACAATAGAAGTGGAACTGTTAAAGTAGAAAGTTATATATTATATTATATTATATTGTATTGTATTGTATTGTATTGTATTGTATTGTATTATATTATATTATATTATATTATATTATATTATGACAAATAGACGTGACGGCCGATGAAGGGTTTTCATCCGAAATGTTACATAAAAAATAAAGAAGTGGGAGCAGAAAAATCCTGGTTGAAGTGGACTTTTTTCATTTTTTATCTTGTCATTTTGTTGTCCTGCACCCAGGTCATACGTTTTTGAATATGCGTGCAGGCTTTTAACCTACTCCTTCAACTGAGTTGCATTGTGTCTCACGCCCCACTGCAGGCCTGTGATCGTAGAGATTCCCCATTTCGGCTCCATGCGTGGGAAGGAGAGGGAGCTGATCGTCCTGCGCAGCGACAACGGGGACACGTGGAAGGAGCACCAGTACGACTGTCGACCCGAAGAGCTGCTGGTGCTCCTCAACGGCATGAACGAAGGTACAGCAACAAATACAAATTTATATATATATACAGTTGAGGACGATATTACTAGCCCCCCTCCTGAAATTAGACATATCTCTTCATTGATCATTGAGAATGATCATTATTGATAAATGTATGTTGTTCTGGAAACGAATACACCATGGAGATAGTATCCAATAAGTTAAATTTGGACTTTTCCATTTTCACAATGAGTTTAAACAAAAAAGTGTAAAAATGGCAAGGACAAAATTATTAGCCCCCTTATCATTAATAGTCAATACAGTGCCATTTATGAACAAAAAATGACACCAGGCACTTTGATTAGATGTTAACTATGTTGGCACATGTCCTACCAGGGATTTTGGCCCATTTTTTTCATTGCAAATACTTCAGCTGGTCCAAATTGCATGGATGTTGAGGATGGGCATTCATTTTCAGCACTCTTCAAATACTATCTAAAGGATTGAGGTCTGAACCACTCCATGACCATGGTTTTAGTATCCTTGAAGAACATTTGAACTATTTTGGATGCAAGTTTTGGGTTATTATCTTATTGAAAGATCCAGCGAAGATCTTAGCTCCCTCTATGGGCATATTTTTGCAAGGTCACTTTCCACATTCTATCATAATTTTCAGTTTTTATGGTGCCGTACACCCAAACAAGGTTTCCTGTGGCTGAGGCTGCCACAGAATGATGCATCCAACACCATGTTAAATTGTGGAAACCATCTTATAACGATTCAAGGCCTATCCCTTTCTTCACCGGACAGAAGCAGAATCCATGCATCAAAGCA
The DNA here is from genome assembly GCF_034702125.1 of Engraulis encrasicolus. NCBI lineage: Eukaryota > Metazoa > Chordata > Actinopteri > Clupeiformes > Engraulidae > Engraulis > Engraulis encrasicolus. Next base: position 11,929,413 of record NC_085880.1, on the reverse strand, counting down.
GGTGCAATTGAATATCATCAGATGAAAGCAGAGACATTCAAAACTCATTTTTGACTTTCAAATGTTCACAGGCAAAGCTCAATAACACTCTGATATGCATTGCCTTTAGTAAATGGGTTCTTCTGTGATGATGGCCCCAAAGCCCAATATGATGACAAGCCCTAACAACTGTCTTTCTTCGGGGGGAAAAAACCTCCAGGTGAGGCCAGGTCAATAACAATTATCTAGGCAGGTGTCCAATGCTTCTTTGGTCTAATGAGGCTAAGCAGTTTCCACAGTTTCACATAGTGGTGGGGCATCAAGTTTAGTGTGTTATTCAGCCTCAGACACAGGGAGTCTGGGTCTGAATCTGGATTGCTGGGTCTTGCAACAACATTGTAACCCACAGCATACATTTAGATTAGTTCAGAGGTTCTTCAAGGACACTAAAATCATGATATTGGAATCACCCGCTCATAGTCCAGTCCTCAATCCCACTGAGAGTCTGTGGTTAATGTCTATGTTCAGCATCCATGCGATTTGGACCAGCTAGAACACTTTGCAGTGAAGAAGTGGGGCAAAATCCCTAGTGGGGCATGTGCCAACCTAGGTAGCAACTTATCAGAGCCTGTTGTCAGTTTTGGTTCATAAATGGCGCCATATTGACTATTAATGATCAGGGGGCTAATAATTTTGTCCTTGTCATTTTTGCCCTTTTTTGTTTAAACTCATCGCAACAATAGAAAAATCAAAATTCAACTCATTGAACATTATCTCCATCAGTGTATTTGTTTCCAGAATAACAGAAACGGTTAATAATGTTCATTCTTACTGAGAAATCAAGAGAAATGTCTAATTTCAGGAGGGGGGCTAATAATATCGTCCTCAACTGTATATATTATAAATATAAATATTTTTTAGGGGCTTTTTTATGCTTCTATTTGATAGGACAGTCTGAGATGGTGACAGGAAGCGAGTGGGACAGAGAGATTGGGTGGGATCTGGAAATGACCCCGGCCGGACTCAAAGCGGGGTCCCTGTGGGCATGCAAGCCCAAATGTGGGGGGCTTAGCGCGCTGCGCCACAGCGCCCCCACACAAATTTATATTTTGGGGGCAGCGGTGGTGTAATGGTCAGGGTGTTGGACTGTAGATCACAGGGTTGCCGGTTCAGTCCCCACCCTTGAGGAAGATCCCACTGATGGATCGAAACGTTTCCGTTTGTAAAATAAAATAAAAGTGTTAATTTCTGGAGCTCATGCCCAGTTTGCGGACCACTTCATCACACTGTCTACCACTTTTGTCTGGCACCCTTGCCAATCCCTTCCTCCCTCCATGGTTGAAGTGCCCTTGAGTAAGGCACCTATCCCCACACTGCTCCAGGGACTGTAACCAGTCTTTTGATAAAAGCTATCAGCTAATTGTAATGTAATGTAATATTTGCACGCTTTTGTAGCATTGTCCCATATAGCATATTTGTCACATAGCAGTTATCAGGTCATATTATTGTTCAACTGTAATGATTATGTATTGTTCTTAAAGGGACACTGTGCAGGAAATGGTCAAAAAGGGTACTGCAACTATGCTGCTCATTGAAACTAGGCTGCCAATTTTTTGAATTTTTTGAAAATTGCCAAATTTGATCTTTACATGAAAGTTAACTAAGTAATAAACAAAAAAATTCTAGTATGGTCCAAGTACAGTCATTTTTGCAGTTAAAAATGGCTATTTTTGGAAATTCAAAATGGCGGAACATGGAGAAGATCCCCCTTTTCATGTATGGAAAGTGCAATTTTCCCAGTCATAATGAATATTTAGAATTTGATGGTGGTGGTAAGTATTCATGAAAAAGGTAACATTAGTGAATGGGCAGCATGAATTCTGGAAATAAACAACTAAAAATCGCACACAGTGTGCCTTTAAGCATTCACTTCTTCTGATCGCCAGAGCTGGACAGCCCTGCTGAGTTGGAGTCTAAGCGCATCTGTCGGATCGTCACCAGGGACTTCCCACAATACTTTGCGGTGGTGTCTCGGATCAAGCAGGAGAGCGACTACATGGGTCCGGAGGGCGGAGTGCTGTGCAGCGAGACCGTCCCCATGGTCAAGGCAGCGTTCCCACCCGGCGCTCTCACCAAGAGGATCCGAGTGGGCCTGCAGGTACTACCAGAGGATAGACGTGTGTGTGTGTGTGTGTGTGTGTGTGTGTGTGTGTGTGTGTGTGTGTGTGTGTGTGTGTGTGTGTGTGTGTCTGTCTGTGTGTGTGTGTGTGTGTGTGTGTGTGTGTGTGTGTGTGTGTGTGTGTGTGTGTGTGTGTGTGTGTGTCCCATTTGAAAGGTGCACTGTGTAGGATTGTGGCCAGAGTAGGTATTGCAGGTATTGCATTGAAACTGTGCTGTCTATTGCTTAATTTGATCTTTTCATATATATTTATAAAATAATTAACTAATATTCATTAGTATGACCAAAGTACAGTAAGCTTTGCTGCTAAAAATGGTCTATTTTTGGAAATCCAAAATGGCAGACAATGGAAAAGACCCCCCCCCCCTTTTCATGTACATGGCCAGCATGAATTCTGGAAATAAACTACTAAAAATATTACACTGTGCACCTTTAAGAAAACAGTAGCCTTAGTCTCACTGCAGGGCCAGCCCCGGGCTGGCCCGGACAAAAGGGGGCTGACGGTGATCTCATCAAAAGGGGGCTAGGTGCTAAAGATGGCCGCCGGGCCAGGTTGTGGGGCTAAGGGCCGCTTTCCCTGGCCCGTCGAATTCGATGGGCCAGCAAGCACCGCCGAGGCTCGGAGGCGGGGTCAACCTCGGGCGATATAGCCCACGTGCGATATAGCCTACCAGACCTTCGGCGATAATAGCGCAAAAGCTAAATAAGCCGACATAAATGTCATGTGTGAGTATTTGTGAGACACTTTTTATTGGTGTCCAGTGGAAAGCATGCCAAATCACGATAATGGCACAAGAGTTGGCGGCTAAAAGCAGAAAAAAGCCGACATGACTTAGCTATGACATCCCAAGTTTAAGTGTAGTGGTGCCCATGATGCCCTGATAACAACAAAAAAGTTATGTTGGCTAAATAACTTTAAAAACACAAACAGAAGTGCCAAAGTTGCATCTTATGAAATTATGCCATAAGAAAGCCAAACACCCCAAACTAATAATTTGC
>NC_085880.1:11866256-11913756 GCF_034702125.1 Engraulis encrasicolus | reverse complement strand
GGTATTTTCACAACACCAGTGTGCTTGTCTTTTCTGCATTTGAACACACATTGTGTCTTTTATGTTCTGTATCATTTCATTTGTTTGAAGTTCATTTGAGCATTTCCATCTTTCCTTTGTTTCTCCTCTCTCCGCCAACATCACTTCAAAACTGAGCTCCATCATCTGCCAGTAAAGATGTCTGATGCTATGCTTGTGTTTCACTACTATCTAACTCTCTAACAAGACTTTTCTCTCTCTTTCTTTTCTTTTTTTCCTTTTAACAATTTCTGTTGCTTTTTTGTTCCATTGCTCTTTATTATTATTATTATTTCCACGCTCCTTATATAATTTGACTTTTTTAAGAAGCTGCTGATCGAGAGAACACACCTCAGCAAAAAGCCTCAACTATGCCCCAACAGCAGCAGCATCATCAACAGCAGCAGCAGCAGCAGCCGGCTCAGGGCTATGCTTACAAGCCTGTCTTTTCAACGCGATCCTACCAGTCTTGGTCGAATAACTCTCCCGTTCACGCGCCCACTCAGGCCAAATCCGGCTTCGGCTCCCTGTCCAGCTCGTCCTCCAACACCCCCTGTGCCTCACCACTGAAGTCCGTCTGGTCCATCAACTCCGCCTCCCCCATCAAATCGGTCATCGGAGGTTCCCCAGCTGCCTCCGTTAGATCCTGTAGTGATATAGGTTCCCCTGCCCGCTCGTATAGAACCATATCCTCGCCGATAAAGACAGTGGTGCAGCAGGCCCAGTACCCGGTGCAGTCCTCGCCCACACTCGTGTCATCCCCAGTGAAAAGTGCCCCCGATCCTGTGTCGGTGAAAGGCCTGGCCGCCCTGCAGGCCCGAACGTCCCCCGTGCCACATCTGGAGAGGTCCTCCATCGCAATGACCCCGCCGGCGTCCCCCAAATCCTCCATGAGCATGTACGGCTCCACTTTGCCCTACAACAAAGTGGGGACCTCCACTGCCTCCGCCACATCTTCACCGATCAAAACTGTCCCAGGTCTCTCTGTTCGGACCAGCACTGATCCCTCCGGTGTTTCCCGGGGACTGTTCTCATCCCTGTCCTCACCCCTTAAGTCAAATGTAGTGACGAGCACTGCAGCACTGATAAATGGGACAGTTTCCCCAAGCAAATATCGCTCTGCCTCTCCCACCTCTCTACTATCGAGCACCCTACAAGAGCGAATCCAGGCCACAACACACGCAGCCACAACCAGCGTCAATGCCGCCCTTGATGAGGTGGAAAAAACCTTCAACTCCTGTTCCGCTGGCTACGGCACATTAAAGTCTATGTCTTCCACGCCTTCCTCCTCCTATCAGTCATTCCGCTCCTCTGCTTCCAATTCCATTTATGCCAACATGAGGCCCTCGCCCCCCACCACTGCATCGGCCACGTCGAGCACGGTCACAGTTCCTGTTTATTCTGTTATGAACGTCTTGCCTGAGCAGCACCAGTTTAAAAAGCTTCCAGACGTATCCAAATCAGCTGCCGCCCTCTTGTCCCCTAGAAAAACAGCACCCCCTGAACCCAGCAAACAGTCCCAGTCTTCCTTTGCCAGGACTTTGTCACCAGTCAAAACCCCACTGTTCATGTCTCCCTCTACTGTAAAGTCTACTGCCCCTGCGTCCCCTCTCTCGTCCAGCCAAGAGATTCTGCGAGATGTGGCTGACATGAAAGAGGACTTGATCAGGATGTCAGCCCTGCTGCAAACAGACACCAGCTCTTCTGCAAAAGGTCTACGCTCCGATTCTCCCAAAGAGAAAATGGAGGACGAGGAGCCTTTCAGAATAGTCGAGAAAGTTAAGCAGGATCTCGTGAAAGTCAGCGAGATACTGACAAAAGATGTGCTGCGAGAGGGCAAAGTTCCCCGCAAACCAAGCATTGAGAATGAGGATGAGATAGATGACAGCCAACACAACAACTGGAGAAGCCCTCCACGCTATGAGACAGTGGCCCACCAGACTAAGTCAAAAAACGTACCCGACAGGGATTTCAACCTAGCAAAAGTGGTTGACTACCTTTCACATGACATTGGTGCTAGCCCCCTTTCCAAAATTGCAGAGGCCAAGCAGAGGAATGAGGAGATGAGAAGAGAGGGTGAGGAAAAACAGAAGCGAGTGCTAAAGCCTGCCATAGCCATTCAAGAGCACAAGCTCAGAATGCCCCCATCTAACATGCGCCCCTCTGCCTCAGAGAAAGAACTCTGCAAGCTCGCCGAAGCCTTGTTTGGAAACGACTCTATGCTGGACTCACCAGACGACATATCCCATGACCAGGACAAGAGTCCACTATCAGACAGTGGCTTTGAGACTAGGAGTGAGAGGACTCCTTCTGCCCCTCAGAGCGCTGAGGGGATGGGGCCCAAGGCTCTCTTCCAGGATGTCCCGATCCCACCTGTTATCACTGAAACCCGAACAGAGGTTGTCCATGTCATACGGAGCTACGAGCATCCCGATGACATTCACGAATCTACCATGGAGAACACCAGGGTGTCTAAACCACCTCCCCAGTGTATCGACATGGAGCCAAGATCTCCAGGCGGGTCCATTAAAGATCGGGTCAAGGCCTACCAAGCAAAGGCGAACTTAGATGAGGAGTCCATGATGGCAAAAGGCATGAGGGTGAAAGAGGAGACACATATCACAACAACAACTCGCATGGTGTACCACAAGCCTGCCACTAAGGAAAGCCCAGCTGAAAGACTAGAAGAAACCATGTCTGTGAGAGATATCATGAAGGCTTTCCAGTCAGGCAGAGATCCATCCAGAGAACTGTCAGGCCTGTTTGAGCATAAGGCTGAAGGTGAAGGCCAAAGAGCAGAATCCTCAACAAGGCCCTCAGATAGGGACATGTCTGGAATGCCCAAAGTAGAGAGAATCATTGAGGTGCACATTGAGAAAGGCAAATCAGAGCCAACGGGTGTCATCATACGCGAGACTAAAAAACATCCAGAAAAGGAGATGTACATCTACCAAGGCAACAGCGGGATGAAGGAATATCACACCAGAGGACAAGAAGAGGAGGAGCAAGAGGAACACCTGCCTTGCTATTTGGACTCCTCACGAGTGAACACACCTGTGTCTCAAGAAGACGACAGCCGCCCGAGTTCTGCTCAGCTCATGGCGGACGACTCCTACAAAACTCTGAAGCTTCTGAGTCAGCACTCTGTGGAGTACCAAGATGACGAGTCGTCTGAAGTTAGGGGAGAGTCTTACAAATTTGCAGAAAAAATGCTCCACTCTGATAAATTTGACTCGTCCCACTCAGATTCTGATGAGTCAGTGATTGATAGGTCTCGCATGCAGGGCCCAGACAGGAATGTCTATGAGGAGGGAAGAAACAGGGGCTGCATGAGAGAATACATGCTAAAACCATCAAAAGGTTCCTCAGATAGAGATAGATCCAACCCAGATGGTCAGTATGACAAACTAACACTGCTCCAGTACTCCTCCGAGCCAGGCAGCCCTAAGCAGTCTGTATGGATGCGAGTCACAGAGGACAGACAAAGCAAAGGCAGAGAGAAGGTCTACGAAGACAGGGTGGACAAGACAGTGAAAGAGGCAGAAGAGAAACTCAGTGAGGTTTCTCAGTTTTTTCGTGACAAAACAGAGAAACTAAACGATGAGCTGTCATCTCCTGAGAAGAAGTCCCGCCGTCCAGATTCTAGGGAGACGAGGTCAGGGCCTAGCTCCACACGTAGCAGCCCTGAGAGATCACCGTACCGGAATGGAGGGAGTGCAGAGGAATGGAGCAGGGACAGATTTAGAGATAGATATGGGTCAAATGACAGAAAATGTGCCAGTTTGCCAAGTAGCCCAGAGAGGCGTGCCCTCTTTCAGTTTGGAGACGAGAGACAGAAACAGACAGATGTCTCGTCGACAAGTAGTTTGAGTGACACTTCAAAATCATTCCAGCCTTCTACTTCTAAAGTCAGTTCAGTAAGAATGAAGTTTGAGGCAGAGGCTCAAAAACAAGATAAAAGTCCTCAGTGGAGTGGTCAGAACTCACCATCTCCTATCAGAAGGCTCTCGGAAAGCAAATCGCAAGCCTATCAAGTTTTTGCAGGTTCCAATGCTAATAAGTCATCAGAATCCTGTAGCCGAGAGCAAAGTCCAAAGAAAGCCCATGATCAGGAAGGCAGTCCAAAAAATGGACAAAGCTATTATGTAAGAGGAGCCCAAGCGTATTCCCAGAGTCAGTCAGGTGAAAGAAATAAACCACCTCACAAAAGTCCCAGGCATATGAAAGAGCAGGAGTCAGAAGAAAAAAAAACTTACAGGAGCTGGGAAGGCCATGGCAATGGAGGCCACAGAGGCCACAATGAGAGTGAGGGAGAAATAGCCACCAAGGAGGAGACCACCAAAAAGATTATCTATACAGAACTCGTGATCCGAGAAGATAGCAGCAGTTCCGATCAGTCCAACCGAGCTGTAAAAAAAAACTCGGAATCGCAAATTCCTGTTAGGGTATCATCTAGTTTTGTAAACCATCATCAGAGTAGTACATTACAGTTAGATAATTCAGTCAAAGCTCATGATAGGGGTAATTCACAGATACCCACTTTAGCTAGAAGTCGGCTGAACTGTAGCTCTGACGATAACAAATCATCTAGTGATTTGTCATCCATAGGATCAGAGTCCATTGCCACTGTAATTTGCAATGGTGTTGAAAGTGATCAGGTAGAGTACATGGAAAAGGTGTCACCTGTTACAACTGCAGAGAATTTTAAAGACATCAAGCCTCTACCAGTTTATGTTAGCATTCAAGTTGGCAAGCAATACGAGAAAGAAACCGCCACAGGTCAGGTGAGCACATATAAAAAGATAGTAAGTCATGAAAGCCGGACTGTACATGAGACAAGAGGAGCATTTTACTCAGTAAAACAAAAGCAGTCTCCCTCCCCCCAGGGTAGTCCAGAGGATGATACATTGGAACAGGTGACCTTCTTAGACAGTTCAGGAAAGAGCCCAGTTACCCCAGAAACACCAACGTCTGAAGAAGTAAGCTATGACCTTACCTCCAGAACACCAGAGTCTGTCATCGGTCAAATGGCAAGCATGCCAAGTCCTATCCCAGAGGAGTCTGAAGAAGAGGACCAGGGCAAGACTTTTATCTTCAATGAGCCCAAAGCAGCAAAGTCATCAGAAAAACAGAAAGGAGTCCAAGACCCCCCCAAAAGACTGAAAGACAAACGAGTTGCTTATATAGAGCTACCAAAATCTCCTTCTTCAGATGGAGATCAGTCTGACACTAACAAGAAAGGATCATGCCCGTCCTCTGAGGCCGAGACAGAGATGATGGAAGTGAACCTTCAAGAGGAGCATGACCGGCACCTCCTTGCAGAACCTGTGATTCGAGTCCAGCCTCCCTCTCCTCTTCCCCCGGGTGCTGACGAGAGTGACTCAAGTGATGACGAGTCAGTGTTTCAGCCCATTCCACTCAAAAAGTACAGTTTCAAGATAGCTGAAGAGAGCGCTGAACCAAAACGAACGAAGCAGAGGAAGGATAGAAATGGTGGACAACAAAAAGACCCAGGCCTGAATGATGGCGTTAAAGCAGAAGATGTTGACCTTGAAGCAAATGGCAATGATCAATCAATTACAGACTGCTCAATAGCCACCACAGCCGAGTTCTCCCACGACACAGATGCCACAGAAATCGATTCTTTGGATGGCTATGACATGCAGGATGAAGATGATGGTCTGAGTGACCCAAAAACATCAAGCCTCTCGAATGATGGGAAGGGAGGCGATCGCTCATTCAGCCAATCCAAACTTGAGGTCATTGAGGAAGAAAGCTCACCAAATGAGGAGGGCGCTGGGGGTAAGGCGAAATCAAAAAGCTCAAAAGATACTGCAGAAGAAGAAGACTTTTCCCTAGAAGGAAGGCACCCAGATAGGCAAGGAGTGGAAAGTTGGACGGATGACTTGAACACCACCTTTAAAACTGTTGCCACCAAGGGTCTGGAGTTCGATCCGTGGTCCACGAAAGAGGGCGATGACTTCGACTCGAAGGGAAAAGATGATGACCCCAAGCCTTTTGGCCTGTCAGTAGAAGACAAGTCACAGGCCACCACTCCAGACACTACCCCTGCTAGAACTCCTACTGATGAGAGTACACCAACTAGCGAGCCAAATCCTTTCCCCTTCCATGAGGGCAAGATGTTTGAGATGACTCGCAGCGGTGCAATTGACATGAGCAAGCGGGACTTTGTTGAAGAAAGACTTCAGTTTTTCCAGATTGGTGAGCATACCTCTGATGCTGGGAAAGCAGGGGACAAGGGGAAAGGGGGCAGGAATACAGGACTAGTGGCCTCCCAGGCAAATACAGGGGAGAGAGCTGTAGAGGGCAAAGTAGAGGCCACCACAGCCAGCACATCCTCCATGGCCACCCCCGGTCAGCCCAGCTCCGGCTGTCTGGATTCCTCACCTTGTGACCTTGCAGAGATTGCCTCCTCTTGCACAGTCACTGCCTCTAAGGTTGACCCAAAATTACGCACGCCTATTAAAATGGGAATCACTGCCTCCATAACGATAAAGAAAGATACTGGCTCGGCCGAGCTAGCAGACATAAAGACCGAAATAACAGAAAGTCTAATGGCAGAGTATGTTAGTTTGAAGAGCAATATTGTTGATAGTAAGTTTGGCAGCAAGCACTCTGAGTCTAAGTCAGGCGATAGGAGAGATCTGCCTACTGAGAATTGCAATAATAACAACAATCTAGAATCATCTAGTGTTCAGGCCAACTATATCCAGCGGGGGAGCGTAGTTTTTAATTTGCAGACATCCTCTCAGCCTACTCTTCAGAAAGCCAGTAGAATCGAGGCCCAGATCAGCAAAGATACCGTAGAGAGGGAAGAGGAGAAGTCTTGCACGCAAAATGAGCAAAGGAAAGCTGATATACCCAAGGAGTCAGAGGTCAGACAGCCCAAGTCGAGACTCCCCGTCAAAGCCTCTGGATTTACATTTCAGAGCTCAAACTCAGGGAAACAGAAACCGAGGCAAGTCGTAAGGCCAGAAGCCAGGAAGGGAGTCACGCCAGCCCCAGTGCCCTTAGAACCCAGATCCAGAATCCCTGTCAAAGATGTCAAAGCAAATAGCACGCTGGTCTCCCCAGTTACAGCTCAGGTAGCACCAAGGCTCATCAGGCCGAGGGCAGAGAGGGCAGTCGTGCAGGCAGTCAGTGCCTCCAAACCGCTGCCCAAAATTAGTCCGCCAGGTGTTTCAGGATCAGGTACAGTGAGCGAGGCAGTGGCAGCAGCAGCAGCCGCAGCAGCTGCGGCGTCTAGGCAGGCGGACCTAAGCGAGGTATGTAGACGCTCCATCGAGTTTTTCGAGAGCGTTAGTGGGGAGACTCTTAAGCTGGCGAAACGGCTGTCAGACGAAGAAAGGCAGTCGCAGACACAGACAAAGAGGCAAGGCGGGCAGGGCGAGCGAGAGCAGTCGCAGTCACAGTCACAGTCGGAGGAAGACAGCAGCCGCAGCAGCACGTCCACATCCAGGAGCAGCTCCCTGTCGGACCCCTCTCAGCCATCACAGCCCTCCACCTCCGCCGGCTCCGGCTCCGCCCGTGGGGCTGTGCCCTCCTCCAGGGCTAGGGTCACCCGGGGGTCGGGAGGGGAGAGGAAGAGGAGCCGGCGGACTGGAGGCGGGAAGGAGGGGCGGCAGGTGGCAGGGACTCGCGGGGCGGGGCCCCCCGTCGCGGAGATCAAGCCTAGTTTGTAAAACTTTACTGGAATTTTCATATTGAACCCTTTATTATTATTAGTTGCATGAGCCGTTGTGATTGGTTAATTGATTTGATTTGACTTTTGTCTTGACCTTGCCTGTGGCGTGTTTTAATTGTAGATGTCATTATCGTGTCATATACTTGTCCATCCCTGTACTCTGTGTTACTGTGCTGTAGTGTCCTTGTCAGATACGACCCTCCACACTCTCTCTCCCAGCTATTCTTAATCTTTACAGAAAGATTACTCTAGCTGTACCCTAAGATACTGGGCTACCAGACCAGCTCCTATTTGCCCACAAAGGCATTCTTGTCTGTCTGTTTGTGTGTTTGTACAGACATGTGTCCGATTTGTTTATTCTAGTGTCAGTGTTGAGTTAACGAGGCCATACAGGTATCTGCATGCTTAGTCCTTCTGCCTTTCTATAGCAGATGTCTTCACTCCACTGTAGAACTGTATCCACATCCGTCAAATCTTTTAACCTGTTACCTGTTGGCTTTTTGTGTTCTCTTTTCTATACAAATATGTCCTGTTACTGCCTGCATATAGACTATGTGGTAAACGTATTCACAAGCACACCACTGGTTGATCCAGTACTCACAGGAACCCTTTTCTCGCCATTCACAACACTGCTGTACTGCTGTCTATTAATTTTTAAAAAATCCTTCCTCTTTCAAACACAATCTGTAGTTACCTGACATCTACCCAGTTTCCCCCTTTTCAAACGCAGCAAGTGGTGAAGGAGTAGTGCTTGGCCAGAAAAGTGTCCCAACATTATCCAAAATATATATATATATTTAAAAACCTTGAGCTACAATATGCACAACTACATGAATGCAACACTAACATACACATGTTGTGTTAATGTCTTTCAGGTCCCCAAAGCCCTTGTGAGAGGACAGATCTCCGAATGGCCATCGTGGCTGATCACCTTGGGCTTAGTTGGACGGGTGAGTCAGTAGATTTATTTTACTCTCATCCTCTTACTGTATGCCTGGTATTATGCATACGGGGTGAAATTAAATGTATACATTGCATGTCATTATTATAAGCCTATTGAGTGTATAGTAAACCCTCAAAACCTTCCATTTATTTCTTCTTATGAGTGCACAGTGTTTTGCAGCACACAGAGCAAATAACAAAATTAACCCTCTGCATTTCTCCCATTAAACATAGACATGTCAATGCAAATGTACCTTCACAAATCTTCAACTTATGTATTGATATATACTGGACATGATTTCAATATTGAGGTCTCCCGGAACCCTAAATAGTCATTTAACTACTTTATTGAGAATATTTAACTATTTATGTGAGAATAGGTATTTTGCATGTGAGAATACAAAATCAGATGCCGTGTGAATTAACATCTAGTAGCGACAGTTTCTTAGACAGTGCTACAAATTTGGACCAATATGTTTTGGATGAAAGCAAGACATCATGACAGAAGGCATGGCTAACTGTTTGGGTCGGCAGAAACAATTGTGCTTTAAGCTTTGCTATCAGTGTGTCATTTACAAGCTGTTCTAGAGGCCCTGTTTGTTTACACAAGCTTATTCCACCGCGGTTGCTGTGGCTGCTGACCCTTAACAGTTGATTGTGTTCTTGGGAAGTGGTGTTTTCAGGAGCTTACCATCTGTAGTTTTCGATGTGTGTTCTATCGCAAGATCATGTGGGAATGTGTGCTATATTGAGAGTAAACACTACACTGCACCATACGATGGAACCAGTTCAGCTTTGATCATACTTTTTTGTGTGTTGTTATTGTCGGTGGTGATGGTGGTTCATTATGTCTCATGTTGGGTTTTTATGCTGTTATCATAAGTGGTGTTATTACTGTTGTATGTCATGTGTATTCCACTTACTGTAATTAATGTAGTGTCTTTGAATTCTTATTTATTGTGTTGCTTTGGATGAAAGAAGAATAAAAGCATAATGCTTCACTGCATCACAACAATAGTTCATTGGCGTGTACTCCTTGTACATCAGCCTTCATTTAGATATCACACAGTTTTTGACGTAAGATAACATTAATAAAGTCCCAAAATGTTTTAATTCAGTCTACTTATGGCTGTCCTTTGTTAACAAATGTTAAATATGGTGTGATTTTTAGTCCATGGCATGAGGCTTCAGGAAATGCATGCATTGCATTTATCCCATCTATTGCACCCCTCAAGGATGTGCAGGGCATATGTAGGAGAAACCGATGACTCTAAAGAACTGCAAAATGTCACCTGGAGGAGGACGCAGATTGTGCAGTCATGCCATCAGGGCTTTCGTCCCCTTTTGGCTTTGATTTAAGTCAAAATGCACTGATGTCACCCCTACCGATGCACCTGTGTAGTAACATCTTGGTGTACATATTTGTGTGTGCACAAACGCGCGCACACTCACTTGCAATATTATACAGTGATTCTGGAAAGGTTCTTGCAATGAGGTAATGGTCGAGAGACTGAATGCATTGCTGTTGGGACATTTGCAAACATTGCCCCCTGCTGGTCTATGTAGGACTTCCAATGCAGCACAAGTCAAAGGTGTCTGGAAAGTCTGGAAGTATTGCATAAAAAATATGATTAGTTTACATGCACACAAAATGTCAGCACTAGTGTGTAATAGCATGAGAATTTTAACTGTTGCTTGAGGTAATGGTTATTTGTTAACTCAAGGGGTATATAAGGAAGTAAAAATTAAAAGTAAAAATTTGCAAAAGTGAGAGATCGATACCCAATGGAAGAGGAAGACAGTCCCCACAGTTGCCAAGGGAATATACATTGAAAAATATTCAAATCAAGTTAATGGTGAACAATCTCTTGAGATGTGAGATCTAATTTTCAAGGGGGTCCCCGAAATACAATCATAACAAACACCATTCGGAAATGCAGTAAAACATAACACACATAAATTAATATAACATCTTTGTTGTTTGTTTGTGTATTGCAGAGGTGGCTCGTGAGTTGAACTTCTCTGTGGATGAGATCAACCATATCCGTGTGGAGAACCCCAACTCCCTTACGGCTCAGAGCTTCATGCTGCTGAAGAAATGGGTCAACCGCGAGGGAAAGAACGCCACGAGTAAGGACTCTCACTCTTTTCTTCTCTGTCCTCCATTCACCTTCTTCTTTCACATACGAAATTAGCCCTATTCACGGTGACATCATACCAGTTTTATTTTTGAGTGAACAGGGTAGAGGACTACTGGTTTGATGCTTTTATGGAGAAAAAAGTGGCATCTATGTGTATGGGTCACTGACGTTTCAGCAGTAGCACACGTCAGGGAGGCGCAGAGACAGCCAGTAGCACTATTGTATGGATTTATTTGTTTGTTTGTTTTTAGTGGACTATATAAGAAGAATATTCATTGCAGTACATTAATTACCAATTACTAATTAATTTATGGGCATAGATGTCGTTGCGCCATTGTATGCCATTGTATGGATTCATTTGTTTGTTTGTTTTTAGTGGACTATATAAGAAGAATATTCATTGCAGTACATTAATTACCAATTACTAATTAATTTATGGGCATAGATGTCGTTGCGCCACCCGATGTCTGAGCCCCCCCAAAAAATGTCTTTGACCCATATATCAATGCTGCTCACTGACAAACCAGATGCAGATTTACCTCCCTCAAAGGTATCTGACGTCACAGGAAAAGGGCCCATTGTCCTTTTGATCTTTTTTTCAATCTTTCTGTTATCGATCCAATATTTCTTTTATGTCTTCATGATGTCACTCCTCGTTGTCTGTTTATCTTGTTCTGTACCCTAATGCGCTCTAATACAATGCTGTTTTTTTCTCCCCTGTAGCGGACACGCTGACTGCTGTGTTGACCAAAGTGAACAGGATGGACATAGTGACTTTGCTGGAAGGGCCCATATTTGACTATGGTAACATTACAGGCACCCGAAGTTTTGCAGATGATTGCGGTGTGTACCAGGATCAGGCTGATGGTAAATTTTAGGTCCATCTAGCACCCCTCCTTCCCCCATCCCCTCCCCTTATGCCAGTTTTATGTTTTGCTAAATCCTTTTCTGTTTTTTCTCTTTGTTTTTATTTTTAATTTTTTACCTTTCCCCTATTTATTTGGTAGCAATGCACCTGAAACCATTGCCTTACTCCTTACAAAAGACGTGGGGACATTGAAAGATTCAATAATTCACTCAGGTATTGTGTATGTTCAGCCTTTCTCTCTGTTGCACAGTGTAATTAGATATACAATTAGGGATTGGGAAGCCATGCTGAAAGGAAACCCCAATCTATGCATCAAGGAAAGCTCTTTGTTAAGATGAGCGATACACAATGCCTTTAGTGAGTGAAAGATGCCACACGTTTTTGGATGTTTTTAACACACATTTTTGAATCTTAACACAAGATTTTTCGTTCTTTTTTAAAATTCATTTTATTTTTGTATTGTTTGTCCCCGCTCTGAGCAATTCCCCCTCCCTCCCCCATGCCCACTCATATGCATGTTGGTGTACATGCATGTAGATGATCATTTGGAGTAAAGCATTGCAGCATGATGCTTTCTAAACAACTAGGGACGATTAGGGAGAAGAACAATTCGGACGCCTGACCAGCCTTTGGATTTAATTAGTAGTTGATTGCGACACTAATTAAACATCAGTGCGTGAGTGTAATGAATGAAACACCCTTTATTAATTTCATTTCCTCTAGTCCACTAGAGCTCTGTTGTACTAATAGAGCTTGTTTGTTTGAACACTATAATGGAGTGTGTCTGCATTTTTACCTCATTTTCTCTTAACTGTCCAGTGTGCAACACAAGTTTGTGATGGAAAGTTATTTTCAGAAATGCATGTGTTGATGTTGATGTTCATGTTTGAGTTCTAAGCCCTCTCGAAACTCCTTGTGTATGTATCGCATGTACAGTAAATGTCCTCCTAGTACTGGATGAAGGGACGAGATGCTGCTCTTCCCTGCCCCCTAGCTGTGACTGTCCGTACTGTTACTGTACGACCCTGTACCGTAAACCCACAGCTGTACCACCCTCCACACCTTTCTTACCCTGGGCTGACCTTCTCTTCCAGATAGAGAGAGAGAGAAAGAGTGAGACAAAAAAGAGACGAAAGTAAGGAGAGAATACGTAGGTCTTGAGATGATCACCTACAGTAGGCTGCCTTGTCACCTTAACCTTTTTTCCACCGGTGAGATCGCTCTCTTGGATCAACCTCTCTGCTCCACCTCCGAATACCAATTGTGTAGCCATCTCCACATCCATTCATCCAGGCATTCATCTGTGCATCCACCATCCCTCCACCCCCCCCTCCATCCACTTGTATTATCTTCCCTCCATTTACCCATCCATCCACCCATTCGACCATCCCTGTCTTCCTCCATCCGTCCGTCCATATTCCAACCTATACCCTCCAAGTATCTTAACATTTTTCAGCATTTACTTTCAAGCCATTCCTGTGTTTCTGTATGTCCTGTATTTGTCTGCGATGTGTGTCTTGAGTCCATCTCTCTGTCTGTCTGCCTTTCTATCCTCTATTTCACCCATATGCTGTATGCGTCACTGTGTGCGATGAGTAAGATGTGGTTGTACAGCACATGCACACACGCACGCACGCAAACACACACACACGCAAACACACACACGCACACACATACACACACACACACACACACACACACACACACACACACACACACACACACACACACACACACACACACACACACACACACACACACACACACACACACACACACACACGCTATATACCGTCTATTAACATTTTTATCATTACTGCTTTTTGCTATGTGAGTTTGTGAGTTAACATTTCACTGTCATTGTCTTTTGAGCTTGTGAGTATGTGTTTGTTGGGCTTGTGGTGTATTGTACGTACGTGTGTGTGTGAATGTGTGTGAAAGTCGCATTGTTCGAGGGTTCTGCTACTTTCTGCATACTCATTGCTCATCGAGTCATTGTGTCTGTGTCCCTGTGTCTGCTTTTCCTGTGGGTGCCTGCTTTTTTGTCTTTGTGTGTGTGTGTGTGTGTGTGTGTGTGTGTGTGTTGTTTGTTGTGTGTTGTGTGTGTGTCCATTTGTCTCAAACTCATGCAGGGTACCAGATCCTAGAGGAGCTTCATTCAGGCACCCCCTCACAGGTCGCACCTCAGCCCCCCTCCCCATTCGAGCTGGAGAGCATCCCCGAGCTTCCCCTGGACCCCCCCACCCTGTCACACTCCTGGGGCTACCAGTGCCTCACTGACGAAAGCATCCTAGGCCCCCCCTCCACCGAGACACCCCCCACCAGGCCCCAGGACCTGTCCCTCACTCCCCAGCTAGACACCCCCGAAAACTCACAACAGCACCCCACTCCCCTTGAACCCCCGGCCGAAACACGCCGCCGCCTCCCCTGTCTCATTCATCACGAACCGGCCCTCAACCCCACCATATACATTATCCCTCCCCCTTACACGCCGCCCACCACCCCTTGCTCAGACTGGACCTTCCAGGCCACCGTACATACACAGGAAGAGGAGGAGTCAGCAACACACACCGTACATCTGCAGGAGGAAGCAGAAGCCTTAGCATCCAAACCTCCTCTCAGCTCTTCCATAGAGCCCAGTATTCAGGCCCTTTTCCCCACTGCAGAACCCAGCAAACCTCTTCCAGAGGGTCAGAGGGAAGGTGCACCACCACCATCACCATTACCTTCACCATCCTCATTGTCATCATCATCATCATTGTCATGTCAGTTGCCCTGGCAACCGCAGCAGGCAGTGGGCGGAGAGCATACAGAAGGGGCGTGTCTGCCAGAATTAGAGGCAGGGCCACAGCCCTGGGTGCAGGCCCTGGAGGCCCTGCAGCCGAAAGAGTGGGAGGAGGAGGACAAGAGTGGAGAGGAGGAGCTGCAAGGGAGAGAGGAAGTGGACAAAGACAGAGAGGAGAGAAAGGAGAAGAAGAAAGTGGAGGAGAAGGAGGAAGGGAGAGAGAGGAAGGAGGATGATAGGACCTCTTGTATCCCAGACTGGACAGAAACAGAAGAATGGTGTGAGGTAGAAGTGGTGGAGGTTGAAAAGATTGAGAGCGGTGTGAAAGAAGGAGAGATGGACGTTGAAAAGGTAGGCCTAGTCAGGGAGGAAGGCCACGAGAAGGAGAAGAATGAAGGTCAGATTAGTTTCGATGTGGGTGTGGAGATACTGAAGAAACCAGGTCAGGTAGGTGAGGTGGTGGGCGAGGTGCATGTTGTAGAAATGCAGGAGAACCAGCACGTAGGGGAGGTGGAGGTGCACATCGGAGAAGTGGTGCAGGACAAGGAGGAGAGAGGAGCCACAGGCATAGAGAAGCATCTGGAGGCAGGGGAGGTGCACATTGAAGAAGTGGTGCAGGAGAGGGTGGAGAAAAGTGATGTGTGCGTTGAAAAGGTCATGCAGGAAAAGCAAGAGGTGGGGGAAGTGCATTTCGAGGTGGTGCCACTAAGGGAGGAGACAACAGAGGCATGTGTTGAAAACGTCATGCAGGAGATGGAGGGAGTGCTCACTAGGGAGATCCAGGAGGAGAAGCATGAGGAGGAAAGGGAGGCGCATGTTCATGTCGAAGAAGTGATACCACAGATGGAGGAGAAGGGGTCTGTGGGTATTGAGAAGGTTCAGGAGAAAGAGGAGGTGCACGTTGATAAGATGGGGGAGGAGGAGGAGGAGACAGGGAAGGTGTGTGTTGCAGAAGTAAAGGAGGTGCAGCAGGTGGAGGCTATGCATGTTGAAGAAGGGTGGCAGGAGAGAGTGGAGACAAAGGCAGAGGAGGAGGTGGACACTGGAAAGATGGTGGAGGTCCAGGAGAAAGCGGAGGTGAGGGAGGTGCATGTTGAAGAAGCGGTGCCAGAGAAGGTGGAGGTGGATACTGATAAAGTGCTGCAGGAGACAGGGCAGGCGGTGGCTACTGATGACATGCTGGAAGAGACACAGGGGACAGAGCAGGAGGTGCATGCTGGCGAGGTGGTGGGGGAGACGTTCGTGAGAGTGGAGGAGGAGGAGAAAGAGGAGGTGGGGACAGGGGTGAGGGTGGAGGTGGAGGTGGAGGTGGAGGAGAGAGTAAGGAAGGAGCAGGAGTCCCCAGCGGGGCACGAAGAGGCAGGTAACTCAGGTGTGCTCTCTGCAGGTTGGCACAGCGAGACCTCCAGCGTCAACGTGGAGCCGCCCACCCCCGGACGCAGCCTCAGCTCCGACCTCATTGACAGGCAGGAGAACAGGTAGGAAATGCCTGGCTCAATGTCTGTCCGTCCATCTGTCCATCTGTCTGTCTGTCTGTCTGTCTGTCTGTGTCTATCTGTCTGTTAGGGCTGTAATGATACACTCAACTCACGATTAGATTCGTATCACAATTTTTGACCAATGCTTTGATACACCCTACAATATATCTTTTTGATGATCCTTTATAGGTAGAATAGATTACAAGAGGCTACTAATATATTTTTTTAAGTTTTAAAATAATATCATGATATTTTGTGGTTTGGAAGCACTATCACATCATATCATGTGGTCGTTTTCTGGACCAAAGGGTCACAGAACTTTAAAAGGGCATATCACGATACTGCCTTCTTACATCACCATACAGTATCGTGATTCTGTGTATCACGATTTCTCGGTTCGACACAATACCGTTACAGCCCTACTGTCTGTTTCTGGCTTGTCTGTGTTTCTGTCTGCATGGTCTAGCTATGTAGCTATAGTATGAGCTGTAGGTACTGTAGCTACTGTATCTGTCGGTTATCTCTGTGGCCATCTCGTAATCTAGGTATTGTCTCATCTATCTACTGTATGTACAATAGATACCGTTTAAACATTTGTCTCCAGCTGTGGACAGATACAGTATTTCAGGCAGGAGAACAGTGTTGTGGAGATGCCTGGTCTGGACTGATGTCAGTCTGTCTCTGTATGTGTTTGGCTGTCTGTCCCTCTGTCTAGCTATGCGGTTCTAAGGTACTTCATGTACGGTAGTTCTCTAGTTATCTCTTATCTGTCTCTCTGTCTGACAGAATGTATGTAGTACATGTAGATGGGTAAATTGGTTGAATAGAAGATCAGCTTGCTGTTGTTTTAGAAAAAAGGAATGTGCCTTACTGTCTGGCATCAATTAATCAATTGATAGATTACTCAATTAATGACACCCACCCCCCTCTCTCTCGCTATTCAGCCAGGAGAATTCCAGCGATTCTGTGACGTCATCGTCGCGGGGTGAGTCTGCGAGGCCGCGTCAGAATGGGGAGCGTTCCGACAGCCCGCCACAGAACACCAAGAGCCAGCGGAGCGGGAAGCAGGGCAACGGGAACGGCAACGGGGCACATGGGAGAGAAGAGGGAGCGCTCGTCTCTGAACACAAAGTCCAGGTAAAGTGCCTCACGCTTGGAACACTGACTGCCTAACATCGGCCATTGTCAGCTCTCACCTTTTAAGGGAACCTTTGTTAGTATAGTGTTTTCATTCTTCATAAATTGATCGCCAGTCATTACTGATTCTTGCCCTTTTTTCTGAACCTTTGTTAGTAGTGTTTTTTTTAGATTGTTAATACAAGGGTTTTAATTTGTAAAAAATTTAAGGTATACATGTTCAGCTGGACTGATTGAGTTGTCTATGTGGAGAGGAGTATGGGACAGATTTAAAAAAAAAATGTTGTACCTCTGGTGTACTGCACCCAAGAACTTGTGATTCAGTACTGCCTTAATAAGCAGGATCAACTAAAGTAGAATCTGCATGGGCTCGATGTATTTATTTCTACCGTATCACATGGTAACAGACCAGCAGTATTCAATGTACAACGAGTCAGCGTTTCTGAAATGGTTAAGTAAGGGCCACAGAATAAAAACCCTCAGCAGTTTCCCCAACCCCAATCCTAACCAGTGCTTTTATTATCAGCTGAACTCAGAGTCTGGCTCGGACGAGGAACATACCGTCACCACCAGGGTTTTTCGCAGACGTCTAATTCTAAAGGTACCAGACCCGGGCCCAGGGGTGACCCATCTTGTGCTGGGGTTTGGGTCCAGAAGCCTCAGGCTTTGGTGTGGTCTGTCTAACAGGGATGGTTGGCTTGGGGTGGAGGGAGGCATGGGGTCTGAATGTGGATTTGCAGTGTTGTCTTCCCTCTCTTTGCTCTCAACCTGATTTGTGCTGTGTGCTGTTATTCTGCACTGAACTTAACTGAACCTAACCCAGATACAGTGAAGGCTGCTGTAAGACCTGGCAAGGATCAGGAAGGATTTCAGGATCTGGGCCAAATAAAGAAAATCTCCTTTCTCTGGCAGTACTTTCACCATCTTTATTATTCACCAATCTCAAATGATGCTTATCGTCTTTGCTTACCCCTTGAAAATTGTCTTGTGTGACAGATGTCAGTTTTGTATCATGCCGCACCATGGCCGTAACTACCATTGAGGACACAGAGGTCATGTCCTCAGAAATGTAACATTTATCTATGATGAAAATCGATATATGATCAACAATGATAAATTCAGTCTGTATACGCCACCCTCATGCCATCCTCAAGGCAGGGATTAATTAAAACAAAAAAAGTTTGAAGCATTCTAAATATGCAGAATGCGGTACAGCACCCAGTATTTTACCTCTATATTTGAAAATGTCTCGTTACGGCCCTGTGCCTTATCCACACACAGTAGCTAACAGCGCAGTGGATCTGACTCTTATATGAGATGCATTTAAAAATTGTGATGTGATTGTGTACACAATGTGTATAAAAAGATGACCATGGCTAACAAGCATGGTTCACACTCAGACTGTGTACACGTGTTACAGTAAGATAAAACTGTGACAAACTTTTTAAACTTAAAAATCACTGCACCTCTAAGGGGTTCGATTCACACATGAGTTTAGCTGTGTGGGAGATGATCCATAGAACTGGACCAAGTTGAAGGGTTTGGGGAGACGTTTTTCTTTCTGTGGCAAATTCTGATATCTACCTATTGTGTGGTGTTTAGGGCTGGGCGGTATACGTATACCATTAAAAAAAACGTGATAACGGTTTTCACCTACACAAGGTTCACTTTTTGATGACAGAAGGTTTTGTTTTTGTGTTTATTCCAAAAATGTGATTAAAATAGAAAAGGAGATTAATTAAAATTCAAGATTTTATCTCATTTTTAAATTTAATTTCAGCCTTTTCTTCAGAAACATTGAGATTTGGGGTAAAATCACCGCTTATGAAAAAAAAATCACGCAGACAACCATGATATTAATTTTCACCAAGAAAACCGTGATAGGCATTTTTCCAGAACCGCCCAGCCCTAGTGGTGTTACAGAATTGCTCAGAGTGGGAAAGTCTTCTCTACTTTCTCCTTCCAATTTTGTTGGTCTGACAAAGATATTCTGGGGGTTATTGACTTCTGTCCAACCCTGCTCAAAAGAATGGCTCTGGATTACAGACAGAGGAAGTATTTCAGAGAGGCATGCCATTACATACCAGTGATTCCTCTTCTATCAATTTTTAAATCATTCTTTAGAGCAGGATTGGAATGCATTGTTGTATGTACAGCACATCCTTTATCCCTATGCATATGATACACTGCTAATTGTTTTTTTCTATCTTCCTTCCTACTGCTGGTTTGCTGTGGTGGTGGTTGTTTTACTAACCGTAACTTAAGCACCAAATAAGCAAAACTTTGGCTTTTAGGCATGGAGTGCTGTGTTCATTCTATGTGAATGCCATGGGAAAACGTGTCTCTTGTCTACAATGTACTTACAACTCCTTGCCTCTAGGGGGAGGATGCGAAAAATATTCCTGGTGAATCGGTATCGGAAGAGCACTTTGTAGATCAGGACGGGAACATCATCACTAGAAAAGTAATTTATCATTTGCATTTATGTCTTTCTGTCTGTCTGTCTGTCTTTCTTTATTTCTACCCAAAATATCTGTCTGTCTCTTGTGTCATTAACCCATAGTCATCTTCATAGGTTCATTCTTTTACATTCCTGGAAGTTTAAATAGAACTTAACTCTCTATTCTCCCTCATGTACAGTTAATCATACCTGATACTCATACCTGCCCCCAAGCATACCCCTCACCCTAACCCTTCACCTTTGACCTTTAAATGACCCCTCAGATCATCAGGAAAGTGATTCGCCGTGTGGACACTCCCACCCCTGATGACCAGGCCGGGGAGGGGGGTGATTACAACCAGTACCACGGACCCAACATAGAGGGGGACCTGCAGGTTAGCCCCGGAGTGTGACACACCGTGTGTGAAGTCTTGAAATGGGTGACGGGTTCTTGTGTGTGGTTTGACTGATTCCTCCAAACCTTCCACTTCTAACGCGTCTAACTATGTGGTGATTTTTCCTATGCTGTGTGACTTGTGGAATAAAATAATCCATTTAAGGGAATAGCGATGGCACATATTCCTTTCTGTGTCTCCTTGTGAACTCTTAAACTGGGTGATGGGTTCATGTGTGTGCTTTGATGGATTCCTCCAACTCTCTCTATTTCTAACACTATGTTGTGATTATTCATTTTCTACTGCTTACTGTCTTGTGATTAGTCCTATGCTGTGTGGCACGTGAAATTGTGTTGAATCGTGTTGAATGGCGTTGATACCTTTTTCCTTTCAGTGTCTCTCTTTCAATATGTCTGTCCATGCAGAACACATGACCTCTTTGTTCTTCACAAATCTGGGGTGAATTTCTCGAAACCAAAGTTGCTTACTACTAAGGCTGTAACGATATTGCATCGAACCGAGGGATCGCGGTACGCAGACCCACGAACCCCTATCGCGAAGCTTCCTCACAGAATCGCGATGTGCCCTTTTAAAGTTGTTACCCTCAGTGTAGAACACAACAGGCAACATACAGGCAAGAGTTTGCATATGCGCTTAAAAAGACCAGTAGAAAAAGGGCGCACACGTTGGAGTAATAGTTCCATTCACCCCTTTCTCATATAAAATGCTCCTTCCAACCAGCACGTTGTTGTTATCCATTGCCTGAGCAACCTCCGTGAGACGAAAAACTTGGGCAAACATCGGAAGGTGAAGGACAAATGAACAACAGACCAAGAAGGCTTTTATAAACGTGTCAAGATTTTTGTTTTATTCATGCATGCGCGATGTATTGCGAGTGGAGTTTGACGTTGGAGCAGAGAGAGAGAGAGCGAGAGAGAGAGAGTGCACGAGATGCTCCGCCTGCCTATAAACCAGCCTGGAATCGCTTGTAGGGAGGTGCCCGAAGTCGGACGAACGTTGAGGCAGGATATTAGGCAGCATTATTTCTTCCCACATTAATGTTAGGCTATATTGTAAAATTACCGCCTGCATAAGCAGAAAGCATGCTCCATTTCAGCCTCTGCATTCATTTTTGCTCTTGATAAAATGTCAAACCACAAAACAAAACGAAAAACGTGCGCGTTACGTAGCAGTGAGCACTAACTGAGGTTCATTTTGAGGTTTGATTGTAGGCTATACGGGCACCCGCTGCTGCACGATCAAAAAAAGCTACGGAAATATTTAACTTAATCAAAATTAAGTGTTGCATTTCTTTACGTAGCCTAACTTAATACAGTATGTTTCCTGACGATATATGGCCAGTGTTGTTTTAATGTTTGGATATTAATTGGATAGGCCTAATGTTTGATGAAGTAAGACAGCTGCCAATGACCATACACCCTGATCCCCCCTGCCTCTCTCTCTTTCTCTCTCTCTCTCTCAACATATGATCTTAGCCTATTTATAAGCCTTTTTCCTTGGTGAACTAATATCCCTTATTTCTCTGTGTTGTGTTTTGATGTCAACACCTGGGAACAGGTTACAGTGGTAGCCTATATCTGCAACATTATTCAGCCTTGTAAACCTACAAAATTAATGCAGGCAGGTAAATGCAAAAAAAGATATTAATTACAAAGTATATTTATAATTTATTTTCTTCTTATTATTATTATTTTTGTCATTTTTTTTCCCTTTTTTTTTTTTGTGAAATCGTGGGGCATATCGAACCGTGGGTCATATATCGTGATACAAACCGAATCGTGGGTTGGGTGTATCGTTACAGCCTTACTTACTACATTAGCTACTTCGTTGCTTTCAATGCATTTTCCCATTGGCAACTACCGAAGTTGCTAACAGGCTAACAACTTCCCTTTCGAGAAACTCACCCCTGAAGTGTGTTTTTGACCCTTTGCTTCCCCTGTATCAAACAATTGTTGTCGGTAGCCGCATTCAATGCTAAAATAAGACTATGTATGTCAGTGTGACGTGTGCTTGGAGTTTGTTAGGTGGCATTACTAACACTGAAGTTACCTCTGGGATTGTTATGACATTCTGTACAACTCTCTAAAGAGTGTGTGTGTGTGTGTGTGTGTGTGTGTGTGTGTGTGTGTGTGTGTGTGTGTGTGTGTGTGCGTGCGTGCGTGCGTGCGTGCGTGCGTGTGTGTATGTGTGTGTGTGTGTCTTGGCAGGGGGATGTGTCTAAGACGAGACGAAAGGAGGAAAAGAGAACTGGCGAGAAGAAGGCATACTCATAATGGAGGCTCTGCAATAGCAGGTAGGCACTAGGCAGTCAAGGATGGATTACTGCAGGGGCCTACTGGGGCCAGGACCAGGGGCCCAAGAACCAAAGGGGGTCCTGAAGCCCAGGACTCTATCATTCCACTCTCACATTGTATTAAATATTGCACTTTTAAAAACTATATTCTCAGTTTCTCAGGGGACAAACCCCTGAAATGCCAACAATGTACCAAATCCCCCTCTAACATCTGTCCTGAAATCCTGAATCTTTTTGGAAACTAGCAACACCCATGCTGGGGGTCTTTCCTGTTGTCTAGCCCAGGGGCCCATGGAGTCATAACCCATCCCTGGATCCTGTATTATATTTTCTTTGGTTCAGTGTTCTGCACTTTTTCTGATAAGAACAGCATCAGGCATTTGCAGCAAGTTATCCTCAGGCTAATACACCTAATTGTTTGCTGGTGTGGCATTTTAGTTCACTTTTGAATTACTATACATTAGTTTTATAATGTACCATTTTTACAAGGTTTATAATGTAAGAATAATCCAAAATGAATACGATAAAGGTTTACTGTAGTATTTTACAGCAAATCTATAGCCGTGTCGTTACATGAGAACATTATGATTTGTTTTTAAATGTGTTGTTGTAACTGCCTATTCAACTTGTGTTTTTATATTGCTTAGGCTTGCAGGATTCACCAGCCCTGTTCCTCCAAGGCAGGGCAGTGTCCTGGCTGCAACGGTTCGGACAAGTGGACGACGACTTTGGCCAATAAACACACGACCGATTCTTCAGACGTCCATTAGCAATGGCATGGTTTGGTGTTTGTTGACAGAGAAGACTTACTGTTTGATCTTTTCCGCATGAGCATGGCAACTCACACTTCATCCTGCAGAGCGGGACTTCGATTACCTGTGGTGACTTCCCAGCTGCCCCTGGGGTTGGCTGGGAGGCGACCACTTCCTGTCTGTCACGGGACACCTAAGGACTTCACTTCCTGTCACAGAAGGTATTACTTCCTCTCTTTAGAGGAGTCCATATGGTACTATTTCCTGGCTACTGAGGGACCTAAAGGGCACTACTTCCCAGTCTACAGAGGAAACTCTTGCGAACTACATTTTCTGTCTCGACGAAGGGACTCAGTGTGTTGTTTTTCCTGACTCTACCGGGACTGGTAAAAGCCAGAGATTGCTTGCCACTGGCACTAGAGGGGAAGAGGAACTAAGGGAGTATCTTCACAAACAACGGGCTTGCATTCCCAGACTCAGCTGCAACTCAACACACACCGTGTCATGTGACCAAAGAAGGCACAATCAATTTTGTTAAACGATCAACGCAAAGTCAAAACAATATGGATTCTTACAATGCTCCTCCCTCACAGGCCTTATAGCTTCTATCTCGGACCCACAACGTCAGGATGTAAATTGCAATTTTTTTAATTTAGCCTAACTTAATTTTTTGTTTGTTTTAAAGACAAATTGATGATGATTTTACTGTATATAAATTACATTGTGTAAAATTCTGGGGGGAAAGCATTCAAGGTTCAGAAGGCACAGTCACAAGAACTTTTTAAGTGCTTTCAATGTTGTTGAAACAGTACCACTCCAAAGGAAGGCTTAAGTGTAAGTTCACATGCTCTTGTATAACTAATTATTATAGCTAAAATATTTGTAAAGTGAAAAAATGGTTGAATTTTAACTGAAGTCATTTCCTGAAAACTTCTGCAGATTCTGGACTTTCCAGAATATGTGTGCTAATCTAATTCTGTGAAACAAAGATTTAGAGTACTAATATTTTGATGCATGCTACTCACGTTATTTTAAGTACATTTTTCTAAGTTTGCAAACACTATATTTAAACCAGACCAGAAATAACATCGCTATGTCTGCTTCTACAGTCCTCGATGTTTCTCACAAGTTTTATATCTCAGAAAAAAATGTCACCTAGAGAATGTGAAGGTTAGGTACCTTTGTTTGGATGCTTCCTTGAGGATTAATGTATTGTGTTCTTCTTTGATTTGAAGAGCATAGCTTCAGGTGTTAGCTTGAGTGCTACGGATGAGAGAATATCTGAATGTATATGCTGGTAGACTGGCTCGCTGTTTAAAATTAGTAGTGTGTCCTGTGTAAAAGGCTATAGGATGTAGAGGTCTCTGTATGTTGTAAGGCAATTTGTAATCATGTGAGTGTATTCATTAAATTTTCGTTTGTTTGTTTGTTTTGTTTCTTCTTTTAAGGCTGCTGTGATTTCAGAAAGGGAAAAAGACATTTTTTTACAGGGGTTTCTTGAAATATTTCTTCCAGACAAAAACAAGAGGTTCACATTTGACCTTCCTCATAACATATTGTGTGTGTGTATGATACATTACGAAAAACAAAACACTGGATGATCATAATGATTATTTAAGCTTCAATCAATTTGTTTAACTTAATAATGTGTGACATCTTTTTAGAGTCTGTATATTGCAGTGTCTGCATTTGGTTTGAATGATAGCTTAGAATTTTATTTTTGCATTTAGAGTTTTTTCTTCTTTGAATGTATTTTCATAGAGCCTGTTTAGTTGAATCTGTTGTGTGTAAGGTGTGACAATTCAGCCTTTAGTGTGATGACCTGCTTTGTAGACTTGAGATTGTTTTGGAGAGGATTCATCGTGATGAGATATCGCCTTCTGCAATGTTACTTTTTTTTGCATCCCCATGTATACAGACATCTGTCTTGGGGAAAGTGTATGGAGGACTTTTCACAAGGTCCAGATATTCTGTTGATTTTATTTTATTTCATGTTTTGTTTCCACCCAAGCAGCATTTTTGGTGTATACAATTCTTACTGAGTGAAGCCATTTTAATGTCTCTATTTCAGCACTTTGGTTATTGAAGGTCTTCTCTTTTAGAAGCTAGCAGCAATGACGCCATCACAATGTCTCAGACGTCTTTAAAAAAATTCAATATTAAAAAAATAAATTAAAAAATGCATTGATTTTGCAAATGTAGGATTTGTTGTGATTTTTTAATAGTTCTGTTATACCTTGATTGCAATAGTGTATTCTCACAGCTCTGCTTCACAATGAAATTACAGTCAGTAAACCTTAGTGCAAACCTTAGTGCATTATTGGTTAACACTGAGAGGTAATACATACTGTAGGTTAAGATGAACTAAATATCTCAGTGTTAATAAGTCATGTATATCAATAAGTCACTATACTTAATACAGGCCCTCAGGGTTTAAATTGGGGCGGAGCCCTGCGGAGCGCAGCTCCGCCTCCTCACCTCGGAGGGACAGCCAAACGGAGCTGCGCTCCTGCTGCCCCACCCTCAGTGTTTTCACAGTTCATATATTTTCCTCTTCTTGAAATATAATATTTTTTATGAAAGTTTTATAATGATAGCAACATAAAATAAGATTAAGGGACTCCCGCATTATTTCAGTTATTATGCATCTGCATTCTGCACATGCGCTGCGAGACACCACAATTTGAGTTTGTAGCAACGTTGCAACTTTGTAACAGTTGAGCGGTCCGGAGCGCTTGCTCTCTCTCACAGCTAGAATTACTCCGCTTGGAGTTGTCACTACTTCAAGCCTGTCCCCCATGCCTTCATGTTCAATGTGCAAAGTTAGTAGGCTAGATATAATGCCTTTTACAAAACGGAGGTAAGCTGTCATTTCATTAGATATCGGCTAGCTTTCAGGCAAAGTTAACCCTATACTGCACACATTATTATCCCATCATGGAAAAAAATCTAACTGTGGTTTTTGTCACATAAAATGAACTTCTTAAGACATTTTTGCAATTTTTTTCAAAAAAAAGTTTTTTGGGGGGGTACATTTAGGTTTGTTGCCATATGGCAACATTGTGCAGTTACGGAAAGGATCCAGTGTACATTTTCCCTCCAAGACCAAACAAGGGTCATACAACATTATGGATTATTTTATAGAAACATGATTGTTTTTATCTCAGAAAAACTTTGAACGTTTACCCAACAGTTCAAGGGAGTTATTTAACACATTTTTGCCCCTGAGAGAACAAGTGAATACTGTTTATTATATCCCCGAAAAACAGTATTTCAGTGGTATTACTTTGACCAACCACCAATGAATATATTAGGTATTAACACAATATCTGTGCACAGATTTGCACAAAAAATGTGTATGGTAACTGTCTATAATATGTACATGAACTGATTTAATTTTGGAAGCCAACACTTTCAAGATGGCCGACATTCAAGATGGCCGATTTGCGGGCCAGGCATCTTTCAACATAAACGACAGTTTATTTGTCATAACTTTTGAATGGATGCTTGGATTTACACTAAACCTTGTGTGATAACACTCTATAATGAGTAAATAAGCCATGTAAAATTGTGAGGCCAGTGCTTTAAAGATAGCTGAATTTCAAGATGGCTGACTTTGAAGTTGGCAATCTTTCGAGACGGCCTACCTTTTGTTTACGCCACAACTTTTCAGTGGGTGCTTGGATTTGCAGTAAATCTCGTGTGTTAATAATATAATTGGTTTATGAGCTGTTTGAAATTTCGAGATTATGCTTTTAAAATGGCTGACTTTCAAAATGGTTGACTTTGTACAATAATGTTTGATTGGGTTGACAGATTTGCACAAATGTTGTGTGCTAATTAGCCTAGTTATAACATACACTTGAAGTCAAAACATTTTGGAGGCTTCAAATGGTCAAGATGACAGTAGCTTTATGCTCAAATCTGGGGTTTGGGGATTTTTTTGGTATTCCTCTGGCAGTCTGGGGAGGCTGCATAGGCCTTGTTCGCTTTTCTACATGTACTCAGAGTGAAAGCTCATAAAACAGTTCTGTACACCTATTATAACATTTTTAATGTTCATTACAGACTGCCATTTACACTAATTATACATATTATCAGTTATCAATCATTCAATCAATAAATAAATCAATTAATCAATCAATTAGAATTGGGTATTTGTATCAATACACTTTCCCTATTGACCGTCTTGTTCCATTACCGCACAATGTTGCCGTATGGCAACATACCTATTTTTCAACATAAAATGGAAATAATTTTAGTTGAAAACAAAACAAATGGTGAAAACAGATCATGACTAACTATAGATCATCCCAATATTTTTTTAAATTTTGTAAATATTGCAAAAAGTGTGAAAAATCTTGGCCAATGCCAGAGCAATCTGTCAAGGACACACGCTCATGTACAGTGAGGGAAAGAGCGAGCCTGGGGCAGTGTGTGGTGTCAGGTGATGTCAAGAAACCACATCATTGGATAAAACAAGGTCACAGTTTCAATATAAAAACCAATCAGTGTCTATTATTTATATTTAAATACCAGGAAATGCCAAAAGAATGGTATGTTGCCATATGGCAACACCGTGCAGTATAGGGTTAACCAAACAGTCATGCAGAATAGCGTAGTGTCTGCCTACTTTAACAGCAGTTTGTTAATGGGGGGAAATCAACATGGGATTTCCGTCCATTGTTCTGTCAGAATGTGTAGCCATTTGGTTGCAGGTTACTTTTATGTGGGCTTAAACATGCCAGGAACGTATTAAAAGTTTTTAGACAGTAAGCAAATGACAGGGATTCCTGCGTGTCCATCCTAGCTTTGCGTGTAGAGCAGTGCACCGTCTCTCTCGCGCTAGAATTGCAGCAATCTATTGCCGCCTTTTGCCAAAGTTATTGCTTTGCAAAAAAATCATTTACTTAATGCGACTGAAGTGTAATTAAAACATATGCACGGAGCGAGATAGCTGAACTAACTAAACTACTGAAATAAGAGCGCCCATATAATCAGTCAGCCAAAGGGGCAATCTGTAAAGAAAAGACGTATCCGAGTGAGAAGATTCTCTGTCTACAGACTCCGCCTGATTTAAAGTGACAGTGCACACTTTCACGCACTGTAATAGAACAGCATAGCCTAAGCATTTTGATTCTTTTAACTTTGTTACTTATTAGGCATAAAACGTGCTAATATATGCATGCTAAACCCATGACATTATTAAGAGAATTAAAGAATTAAAGAAATAAATTAGGAGAATTAAAATCAATCATATGATCTTTTAAAACAAATTGTTATTCACATCAATAATATGATTCTTATAATGATAGAAATAATAATAATAAGGGTAACAATAATAATAGTCTTAGGTCTACACCTTTGTAGCTTGATGGTGCAGTGATGGTGGTCAGAATTAAAACTGTTTTGCCCCTGTACTGACAGTCCAATAGCATACTGTTGCCAACTGACAGGAGAGAATATTAAAAAGTAGGCTACATAAATGCATCAGGTGTGATAGCCTACTGGTCTAACTGTTCCTATTTTTTAGCAACCTAATACAGTGAAGAGGTAATGAGGGTACCTTGCTGTTTTTCTCATAACTGAGTAATACATTGATTTATGTATGATATTAATTATGGGCAATAACTTCATAGAATATATGTATTTGCCTGATGGGGCGATGTTTCATTTTTTTTGTTTTGTTTTGTTTTTTTTAAAGCTATTTTGACCGCGAGTGAAGGGCTCCCCCACCTCCCAAAAGCCAATTTAAACACTGCAGGCCCTATACAGTAAGCTTACATATTTCAGATGGGGTATTTATTGTATACATTTACTGTATGAAAATACGCTTCCCTGATAGCAAAGGGACATGGAATCTGCGTCAATTATTGTGAGTCAACGCCCAATGCCGCCGATTTAACTTTGCTATCAAGTCGTGTCTAAAAATCAGACTGCCGTGTTAAACTCCCCTCAAGATTGTGCACAAAGGCCAAAATCAAACTGAGACAGTCGTAGGCCAAATTCAATAGTGCATATGTACAGTGTAGTAGGCCTATACGCACAGTATATAAATGGCATGAAATTGTGCAATCTCACACTTACTTAAAGGTGTGCTGTGTGGGATTGTGGTCAGAGTAAGTATTGCAACTCTGCTGGTCATTGAAACTGTGTTGCCTATTGCCGCATTTGACCTTTTCATGAAAATGAACAAAGTAATAGACTAATATTTACTAGTATGACCAAAGTACAGGTAGATTTCTGTGCAGCCGAAACGTCTGTCATGTCAGTCCCTGCAAAGTTAAAATAAAATAAAACCACAAGAAAGAAGAAAAATTGAGTGCGATCCATTCCCTACTACTAGATTACTTCAGAGACGCACCAACAAGACGGAAGAGGGCGGTGTGTGGAAGATAACCTTGCAGCTAAAAATGTCTAAAATGCTGGACATTGCCCAGGCTCCGCCCTCACAGTGACGTAACACCTTCGGCTCTGCTACACTTGCTCAGGATAAGAGCTTGTTCAGGTACAATCTGAGCAGGGGAACTGCAACCACTTTGGCGGGAACCAATCAACTCTGACCATCTCCAACGGTCCTAGGTAGAGACGTGTTCAAGGCAGTGACATGGTTTAAGCAGAGACGTTGGGACTAAGAACATGTTTAGTTTAAAGGGACAGTTTGGTCAATTTCAACATGCAGTTGTAATGCTCACACTACCCTGGACTTGTCAGTGCCTGAGATTTTTTTTTCTTCTTCTTCAGCCGTTTCCGAGATCCTGGTCATTGTAATGGGGGCAGCTCTTTGTTTACATTTCAAAAAAACATTTTTATTTATTCCCAAAAACATCCAAAAGGTTATAAAACATCAGCAGACAACTAGCAAACAGCAGTACCTTTTGGGAAAATATTTGGAGTTGACCTATGTTTCATTTTTTAAAAATGTAAACAAACGCTGCCCCCATTAGAATTGCTCATATCTCGGAAAGGGCTGAGCCGAAAAATGTGGCATCACCAGGTACTGACAAGTCAAGGGTAGCATGAGCAATACAACTGCATGTTGAAATTGACCAAACTGTCCCTTTAAACTTTGGTTCACCCTTTTCTGCCCTGGACCACTAGCAAACCAAGGGAGGTAGGTCAACCATGCCGCTTAAGAATGTTAGTTGTTATGCTCTTGGTCAGACCAAGTCTCTAAGAGATTTCAAAGTCATGATAATCAGGCTAGGTGGACATGGAGAGCATCCACCTTTTCGTGTATGAAAAGTGTTTTTTGTCAGTCATGATAGGCTACTTAGAATTTGATAGTGGAGGTAAGTAGGCCTATTCGTGAAAAAGGTAACAGTTGTGAATGAGCAACATTATTTCTGGAAATAAAATACAAAAATATACAGTGCACAACTGGGGCTTTGTCCCAGACCCGTCTTAAAATCCAAAGTGTCAGAAGCCCTGATTCTCTGACTGCACATGAACTGGCAGGTTCATCAGTCCTGTGGGCCTACTTGGTTAAAAACTTGACCATACACATGGTGCCTTTGAGTCATGTTTATAGCATGTGTTATCAAGTAGGTAGCAGGCTTCACTCAGGTTTCTTGATAACTTTTAAGGGTGCTGTCCCAAATGAATACTTAGAATCAAAGAAAAGGGGGGCGCACCTTGCATCAATTTTTTTCTTTATTTTTCTGTGCACAGACGCGTTTCGGCGTGTGCCTTCCTCAGTGTGCATGTGTGACCTCATTTCACATGTCACGTTTTAAGACAACTTTTCATAGTGTCACTTGTCACGTTTCAAGGCAACTTCCTACAGGCAACTTCTCATGTGCTATAACATGGTAATGACAGATGCAGACTCAATTGACCTCATTTCACTTGTCACGTTTCAAGGCAACTTCTCATAGGCTATGTCAGGCTATGCACTGCTGTGCTGAATTATTGTTATTGATAGGACATAGAACCTACAGATTATTGACTATTAGGCAAAAACATATTATTCATTAGGCTATTATTGGGGCACATTGTGCATAAACCCAGATATAGCCTACTAACTTGGTGCTTGGAATTCTGCTTGGTGTGAAGGGGGCTATCCTCAATTTGAGTGAGTCGTGCCTTTTCCAGTGGCCACAGGTTGCCGCCCCACCCTTTCCTCACACTTTCTCAAATCATCTCGCATGTTTCTATCCTGACCGCTTGATGGCACTGTCGTCGTAACATGATCGTAGAATCTAGTTCCCGTTCTGCAAGCACGCTCGCGCTCAAGTACCTCTCGCTGCGACCCGCGGGAAGGCGTGGCCATGACATCAGTCCCCGCCCATCAGTCACAGGTGCATTCTGGGATTGTATGCATTTTGATCGCGCAACACATAGAGGTCTGTGGCTAAACTTCTTTCTCTGACTACATTCATTCGTTATCAAGCCCGCACATCCAAGACAAGGGCAGTATCGTAGGTATTTTGATCGCTAAAACCACTCTGAAATCACAGCTGATATCACATTTTTGTGCTTTTATTAAGCACTTGTTAAAGCATCACACAACTTTGCACGCATTTAACGTATGACTAGTTTTAATAAAAGGAAACTTAATCCAGTATGACATTTTAGCATTCAGCATTTGTAAAGAAATTTAAAATTATGGTTAGCTACCAATGGCATATTTTCTTCCCCATCACAAACATCTTTTACACCATTAGGCCTACCCAATTAATTGTTACAAAAATAATTTAAAGGCGCAGTCTGTTATATTCTTAGTAATTCATTTCAATAATTTATGCTTTCCTTTTACAAAGGTTCCCTTTTTCACTTACCACCACCATCAAATTCTTCAGTTCATTATGACTAGGAAAAAATGCACTTTCAATACACGAAAAGATGGATCTTCCCCACGTCTGCCAATTCGACTTTCCAGATAGACTAGTGATGTAAATTTACATAATGTATGTAGGCTACATTTATGATGCAAAGATGCCTATCTTTATCTGCAAATCTTACTGTAGGCCATACTATTAATTTCTTAGTTATTATTACATAGCAGTGTTCAATAAATATTCAAGATGAAATTTGGCAATAGGCAGCACAATTTCAATGAGCCGCGATGTAACTATATCAAACTACATATCTGTTGTAACTATAAACTTGATATTTCGTTTAATTGTCCAAAAGGAATACTGTAAGTTTGCAAAATAATGGAACATGGAATGGAAGCACACTAAAACAGTCCTGAGACAAAATGTTCTTTGTGACCATTTCACTCATAGCAGCACAGATTTGCAGCAAAATTAACACTGCCACTATACAAGTCCAGTGAGATGTAGTTTTTGAAACAGCCCCCATGTACAAAAAAAGCAATATATATCAAGTAATAATATAGTACAAGTGCTACTGCTAGTACAACACTACACAATCTACGGCAAATAAGGTTAGTATTTACAATAGGCTGTGTCATCAATACAAAACTAGGATGGGTTACACGTATACAGGAATAAGAAGATGAATTACAGACAGAGCCATGTGGCACGGAGTACAGACCAATAGTAATTCACAGTTCAATCCGCATAGACTACTAAAGCTTTGTTGTACAGTCCAGAGGCCGGGCTTTAAGTATTCAGTCATATAAGTGGCAGTGCAGTAAAGGTAGACAAGGAGCTGTGATTAGCAATAAAGGTGCAAGAGTGGGTCATATAACATTTGTGTACAAAATAGTTACACAGTCCAATTCCACAGTCAATAAAAGTGCATTTTTCATGGATTTGTGGGAGGGGGAATAGGGAGAAGCTCCACTTCTACCATGAAAGACTCGATAGACCAAATTAAAGTTTAAGATATTTATTGAGACACTGAAGTATGCAGTAGTGATTCTCTTTGGCGTAGGCCCCCGCCTGCTTTGAATAATTCAGATGAAGAGGGCGCATATCCTGCCGATGGGTAAGGCGAGGGGCTACCCCCCTACCCCCCCAGGACGGGGACCAAATGGTGACGGTGGCTGGAGGTGGTGGTTCTCACAATCCTTGTGGTGGCAAGGCGTCAAAAGCAGGGACACCTCGCAGAGCCTCCTCATGGGACGAGGACCGGCCAGCGATGGAGGCTGAAGTGGAGGCGGTGGGGGCGTCGAACGCGTACTCTAGTCAGCGGAAGAGCAGAGATAGACAGAGGGCTTATAAATGAGCGGGCAGGCATCCTATTGGCTCTAGGCAAATTAATGAGAATGCAAGGGAGAGGGTGTGCCTATACGAGAGCAGTGATTGGTTGGTTAATGCAAGAGAATAATTGAGCTGAATACCGTCTCATCCTCCTGGCAGAACTTAACGCCTTACAGCTTACACGTCCTCCTCTGCTATACAGATCCTGAAGTGAGGCTCTTCATCTGTTGTAATAAATAGACAGTCAAAGGACAAGAGAAATTTACTACAAATACGTATCATAATATATTATACACATGTACCACCTGTACAAAAAAGCAAAGAATTAATAGCAGCCAAACAAAATCACACACACACAAAATGAATAGCAGCCGAACAAAATAAGATTTTGGACTGTGGTCAGCTTTATGCTTTTCCAGTCTTTTCTTTTCGTTGATATGGGTGTCAACTGTGCAAGAGTATTTTGTAATGAAATTAAAAGGGAAATCGAAGCCAATATATCATACTAACTCTCATACAATCGTTTGCTACATCACATTAACAGAGGGTATGTTTTGTTTTCCGGCCCATCACAACTCCAATGACACTTCTGTTTCTTAAGTGCCATATAATTTCCCCCTAGACTAGTACATACAGAAGTCTTGAAAATAGTCACAGTTGTCTTTACTGTATATCTGGTCTCATTACTGCCACCTGTTGGTTAAACCATGTAGCTGTCTTACCCAAACAGGCACAATATCCTGCAGGCAATAAAAGAACAGACAATAAAAATGAGAGCAACAAAATAGAACATGGGGAGTAGCCTGCACAACCATGTATTGAACATTCTCCTATGCCTTAGTGGTTAGGGAGGTGGTCTTAAGTTCAGAGGGTTGTTCAAATACCCCCCTTACACCTCTATCCATGACTGCAGTGCCCTTAAGCAAGGACACCTAACCCCACATTGCTTCATTGAAAATAATTTGAAATACAGCCATTAATGTCGAAAAATGTACCTCACCAAAATGAACACATCTCATGTTAAAATCCCATAGCATGCTTGATTTAACAGTTCTGCAACAGTCCGATAACTCCGGTAGCAGATTTGTTTATCTTGGTGTTGTGGTAAATGTTTAAAACAGAATGGCTGTATTTTTTTTTTTTGAGTGAGCAACAAATTAAAAGCAGATGTAACAAGTTGTATACAGGTTGCTATTCATTGTGTCAAAGTGAAATTTCAAAAGTGAAACATTGTCCACTGAACAGATATTCTTACAAATCTGCAGAAATGTGAGGGGTACACTCACTTCTGTGACATGTGTGTTTTTTCATGATTTGGGCGATCAGAATAAAGTATTTCCCACACACATCTCTTCCCTTGATGCATTCATATTAATATGTCAAGTATTGTCTACTTTGCATCAATGCAAACGTAAATGACAGTCAAATCATGACATTTCTACACTGCAAGCTACCAGTCAGACTAATATTGTTCATATTGTAACTGATGAGCAATGCAACTACACATTAAACCTAAATACTAATATTGCGAGAAAGCAATGTTAACCTTGTGTGATTAGGTTAATGGAGAGAAATTCAAGGTCCCTTCTCTGGAGTTTTCCGTCATCCAGGCCCTTGGGTCCATCTGTTGTAAGAAACCTGGTAGGATGTAGAGGGGGAAAAAAACGAAAAACAAATCCATTTCAAAAATGTGCACAGAATTGGTCTATTATACAGTACTCGTCCACTTTCATCTTTTCTACCTTTTATGAAAGAAGCATACAAAACAATCCATATCCACTTTGACACTAGGCACACAACTAACTATAGCCAGTCATGTTCTTTGAATTGTTCAGTTATTTTATGATATCAGTTTATCTGAAACAAAAACAAATGGGAGGGCATTCTTGCCTCTCTTCCTTGCCATCTGCTAGTCTGTGCAAGCTACTACACCAAACGCATGGCTATTCTAGTCAGGAGGTCTACTGTGCAAGTCAACATAGCCCTTCCCAACTCTATAACAACAGCCAAACATGTTTTTAATAAGGAGGATAGAGCTCAGTGGAAGTTCTGGCACGGTTACTAATTCTGTTTGACTGCGTTGGCTACTAGTAGCGCCCTCTGAGCTCACGTGAGCTATGTGTCTCAGATGGTGCGCCTGTTCTCTTTTGGCACTATCTTTCAGTGCGCAATTAATACGCCATATGCACTGAACAATAAACAATGAAGTGCAGAAGTGCACCATTTGAGAACCAGCAATGGTCACGTCGTATTCACCTTGCTGCATCCCTTGTTTACGAGTGGATCTGCACCACATGGTTGCTAAGTGGCTAAATGATTGCCACTCAGTTATCCTTAGCGCCAGCGAAGTAACTAACTTCCCATATTTGACAAATTTGTAATATATAGTTTGATATTGCCAAATGAGAGAAATACAACACAAATGACACGAAGTACATCATTATTAATCAGAAATACCGGTATTGAACGTGGCCTGCGTCTGGCTAAATTTAGCAATGTGCAGTTAAATTAGGTAGGAGCCATCATTGTTGTCCCTGAAAATAACTGTAACGTAACGCTCATCTTTAGTCATTTTCCTCATGAAACAAAACGTGAAGATTGGTATCCTCGGAGTGGCATGTTTTCTCTTCACTTTCTCTCCCCATCATCCGATTTTGGCGGAATTTCA
The DNA here is from genome assembly GCF_034702125.1 of Engraulis encrasicolus. NCBI lineage: Eukaryota > Metazoa > Chordata > Actinopteri > Clupeiformes > Engraulidae > Engraulis > Engraulis encrasicolus. The sequence goes on along the minus strand of NC_085880.1, from coordinate 11,878,001 downwards.
CCCACGGGATTATTTCTATGACCGTTTCTGGCACACAGACCTGTGTTCTGGCATCAATCGGGCTAAGCAATCCCAGAATGCACCTGTGCCTGATGGGCGGGGACTGATGTCATAGCCACGCCTTCCCGCGGGCCGCAGCGAGACACTACTCCTCGCGCTAGTTGGTATTCCCCAGCGTATCCCCAACCCTCGGCTCTCGCCAGTCTCGCTGCTGCTCGGTTGCCTGGCCTGCCTGTCTAGTCTCGCACGACACGGTGATGGCGGACAGCGAGAGTGATACCGATGGACCAGGGAGCAGTTCTGCTACCCCAATGTCTTCAACCGCATCGACATCCAACAAACCTGGGATACTGATATCCCAATTTCGCCTTGAAGAGCTGACAAATCGATTGGCCTCCCTACAGCAAGAGAACAAAGTGCTGAAAATCGAGCTGGAAACGTTCAAACTCAAATGCAAAGCACTGCAAGAGGAGAATCGAGACTTACGAAAGGCTAGCGTTACCATTGTAAGTACCCAGTGAGCCATGGGTGACAGGGTTATTGCATGACCATTTGTAATGTCAGCACACCCCTGTAACCCAAATTAGTTTTCTAGGTTGTGTCAGCCAACTAAATAAGCTAATGATAGCCTCGGGCAATCGTAGACTGCCAGTGGTTCTCTTGGAGTGTTGTCTTGATTTACAGCTAGCAGCTTAGCTAGCTGTAGCCTATGGTAGTGAGAATGGTAAGCTAGAAACAGGCTGCAGGCATTGGTGTAGCTGGAAGCTAGCAAGCTAGCATATTTTGTGATACTGAACGAGCCACAGTCAGGGGAAAACTGCTAAACCTAGCCTCATAATATAAAACGTTTCATTCAATGTTCTATCTACTACAGCTAACTTTGCAACAGAAGTTTGCTGTATCCTAACTACTCAGTTGTACGGAGATACCACCCTATCGTGGCCTAGTGATTGGCTAACATGTTTAGCTTCGAAGCCATCAGAAAATGTAGGTGTGTACACAGCACAGGGCGAGACAGCTGTCTTTTCTTGCACTGATTCGAAGGTATATTCCGGTTTCACGTATTGATCATGAATGGAACCTTATTATAAATAATAATCAAATGATTAAAGTAGGTTTAGTATGAATGGTATGATATGGGAGTTGATGAACTACCGACAAAGTTGGATTATTTATTATGGATCGCCTACGTTTTCGTCTTCTCCAAAATGGGATTTCATCTAGTTGTGGCAAGCTGAGCTAGTTGGATGTAGTGATTATTGTTGTGGCCTAACATCATGACGAAAGACTGATAACTCGTATGTCTGTGATACAAATTGTGACCTTGACTCATTATTATTTGTATATTAATTGCATGGCTTTGTTTACGATCCTAGCATTTTATTAGCTAATTGGTCATGTGGACATGTCTCTTCATTTCTCAAACCAATCCCCGGCCTAACTATTAGCCTACTTGAGCACTAATGTACTGAGTGCTGTATTGGAAGTTCCTAGCTGATAGGTGTAATAGAAAACTTTTTCCCCCACACGTTACATTTTGTTACAATGTTCATCAATGCTTTGGGTGGTGACATTTTTGTTTGGCATTGTGCTCCCTTCCCATTGCAAAGCTTCCGAACCCTGTGTGTTTAGTTCTATCACTCTGTCATTCAATGTACTAGGAAAGAAAGAAGAGACAAGAAAAATATTGTAGAAAGTATTATACAGCGTAGAAGATAACTAACCTCGACCTAAGGCAGATGAAAACAAAGATGTTTTTCATTTCTTTGTAAGATATTCCTGTTGGGTTAGTTCTAATTTGAACAGAAAGGTGGTTCCAGCTTTTGGCTAAATGCCATTTTACCTCAGCTACAACCAGAAGAGGAGACTGAAGACATCTTTTAGGATTATATTGCTTTAACATATCTGCAATTTAATTACGGCCTAGGCCATTCAGTGAATTCTAGAAAGTCAGAGTTTTAAATTCAATTCTAAACCTCACTGGGAGCCAGGGTAATGACCCAAATATTATAGTGATATGATCTCTAGTTGAAAGAACCTCTCACGATTTCAGCAATGTGAGGCACCTTATAAAATGTCCTTCACAGCCTTAGAACGCCCTAAACGTCTTTTCTCTTTTCCTTGTGTCGCAATGTAGCAAGCCAGAGCTGAACAGGAGGAAGAGTTCATCTCTAACACGCTCTTCAAGAAGATCCAAGCCCTGCAGAAAGAAAAGGAGACTCTGGCTGTCAACTATGAGAAGGAAGAAGAATTCCTCACCAACGACCTGTCCCGGAAACTCATGCAGGTGGGTCAGAAATCTTATCACAGATGTGGGGTTTGTCTGCCAAGGCCGCTAAAACTGATTCCCATCGTCTGTTTAGTTAAAACCTAACATTTGCATGAAGTAGGGATCTACACTAACATTATGGTGCAGAAATCCAAAGATTAGAGATACTTTGTCGTTTTTTTGTCCTCTGTCTATTGAAAAGCTTCAGAGAGCAGCTTATTTGTCTTTGCTACTTTGTGTCTTTTGTGGCCAGATGGCCTCACAGCTCGACAGGAAAGGCTGCCGCTGATAGTATTGTTTAGTTGCTGATTAACAAGTCAGGAGAGACATGAACCTGATTTTCACCGGGAATGAAGATCAGACATTTGTAGGCTGACAACCCTGTGTACAGGTGTGGGTGTGTGCTGAGTGACACCCAGCGTTGTCTTTCAGAAGTTCAAACAATTAAAGCAAAGTGACCTGGGCCACAGTATGTCTTAGAGGCATTACACGTGGAAATATTGCAAGGAACCAGAACTTACAATAAGAGTGAGTCACCGGGGTTAAATGGGCCTACTGACGTCCTAGAGGGTTTAATTAAATTTCGGCCTTTGCTCATGTGGTTGGGTCATCATCATCATCATTGTGGTCTTGATGACCTCATGTTGGACTTCCTCACTTCAGTCGGCTAGAGTGGCACTGCTAGGGTTCCTCCTAATACGCAGACTCCCGTCCTCCCTTGCTCACTTGCCTCCTTGTGGCCTCGTGACGACGTCACTGACAAGAGTTGTATTTCAATATCTTGCAAAAGCTCAATTCTAATGTCATTTTCTCATTTGCAAAAAGGATGGTGAATGAAGAATTAGTCCCCCAAAAGTTGTTGTGGCCAGGGGGACAGCGGGGCAACTTAATTGTTTTCCCCACAGACTGAGGCGGGGCGTCAGGGAAACACAAGGCCACAAGCACAGAACAAGGATGGGAGTCTACATATTTGGAATGCGCCCCTAGTCTGCTGTGCCGTGTAGTCCCATGTAGTAGTACAGTGCGCGTTGGTGACTACGTTAACTACTTTGTTGTTTGCAATGCAATTTCCCATTGGCAACCTCCCAAGTTGCTAACTGGCTAACAACTACGCTTTTAAGAAACGCACTCCTGCTGTGCAGTGTAGTGCAGTGCAGTGCGCGTTGGTGACTCGATACGAGTCTGGTGTGGCGATCCTGGGACAGCAGCCATCTGGCAATGAGGCAGCGTGAAGTGACTCAGACTGCAACGGCACGAGAACTGACTGGGTACAACGGTGGAAAAGGAGACTGGAGACAATGTGAAAGACAAAGAGAAAATGGTAGTAGAGGTGGACGAGTCGTCGAGAGGGGAAGGCAAATTAGAGATGCACCTCTAGTGTTCCGCTAGTGTTATATTTCTCAGATATATTATTAATAATAACGACCACCAACCACCACACAGTACTGCATTCCAATACATTTCTGTAAGATCTTGTTGTATGCCTTCTAGTGATGACATCAGATGGTATTGAAGTGACGCGGACAGTGGTAAAATTAAGCCACCACAGTCTCGTAGGTCAATAAGACAGTGAGGAAAGCCAACTTTTTAGGCAGAGGAGGAGTAAGGTTTGGATCCAGATAATGGGCTTGTTCGCAATGGGAAAATATTGTGAACCTGCACAGCACGCATTCACACTGCAAATTTATAATGCTTCCTGGTTAGGGATGGTTACATTTCTAACCAGAATCCCTTGTAATGGTGAAGTCCATTCCTCAGATTGACACATCCAGTGGCATCTCATACGGAGCCTATGCTAAACCACAGAGCAGGAGTTAGGAGGAGGAGGAGAAAAGATGGGTGCTATCATGAGGTCACTGTTTCTGTTTGCTACACAGGAGGTTCAGATGGGTCAAAAAGTGACAGTCAAGTGACTGCCATGGCTTCCACATGTTGTCTTGCCTTGTGGTTGTCTTCCCTTCCCTGGGGAGTATTCCACAAACTAAGTGGCCAAGTTAACCTACAAGGAATATTAAACCACAACTAGATGGCCCACACATGTCATTTTGCTCAGAACATGAGTATCTAAATGATTTACCCTAACCTCAAGGTTAACTTAACCTGAAGTTCAGGAGAGTCCTTGTGCTCAAGCCCCCAGCAACACAGGTGCGGGTGTGAGGCAGCGAAACTTGATCAAAGATGAAAGTTCAGAAAACACTGCATACTGTTCTTTTTTTTAAAAAGCACCGTAAGTGATGTGCAGCTGTTTCAGAGTTATCATATGTGTTAACTAATAGGGGCTCTAGGAAGGATTAAAAGTTTACTTAATCACTGTCCCGAGTCCGGCGATGCTTATTTGAGTCATTAGTAAGTGAACTATGACTCGCGCGGCCACTTCCACGCCCCGCTGTCAGAAAACCCCAAATATAACTTCTGACAGAGTGACCCAGTTGAGTGTCATGGGAAACACTTATCATACGAAAAATTGCTTTACATACCATATTCAGATTTGTATCAACTGCTGGCATTCCATGATGAAAAACATTCTCACAGAAAGTTTATTTAAACAGCATTTTTAATTACGGGCACCGCGCAAACGACATCATCCTACATTTTGCCCCTTTTACCTGGTTTAAAACTGAGCCAGGTCATTGAAATACCCCCAAAAGGTTCACATGTGTGTGTCAACAAGGTACTCAAGTTAATGACATGGTTTGCTGTCTTGCGTTATTGCTAATGCTTCCCTGGGCACCAGCCACTAAGCCAGTGGTTTCCTAATGGCGGGCCGCGGGTCAGATCCAGCCCGGGCATGGCAAACATTTTACCCCGCCATGAGGTTGGAACAAATACAAAAATGTGCAAGTATGTGTGCTATCTGTGGCCATACAGTCGGGCAATTTGTTTGGCCCTCAGCCTCATTTGTGCTACAGAATTTGGACCTTGGGGGAAAGTATTTGGAGACCACTGCACTAAGTCTACAAGCATTAATATTTTTGTGGTTGTGTTACTGTATGCATGTGTTATTATGCTCAAAGAAAAAATGTCTTACAAGACACGTCTGCAGTCAGGTCAAAGACGTGCAAAATGGCATTGTCATTCAGTGTAACGGATACCTTCTGCTGACTGTAACGGTAAAAAAAACATGATTTTTAAATTGTTTGAAGTGAATAGATGACAGCCGAGGCTTTTTCACAGTTACAGTCAGCAGAAGGTATCCGTAACACTGAATGACAATTTTCATTTTGCACGTCTTTGACCCAGTCACATTTGTGTCAGGGTTCCCATTCAGGTCATTGAATCGACGGTCATTTCGACGGGGACTTTTTGCAGTCATGGAAAATCATGGAATTTTACCATTTTGCTATGCCGTCAGGGAATATATGCCATTTTAACATGAAACATGCAATCTCTCTTTGTTTTGTTTTTGTGTAAATCACTTCCCACTTTAGCAGGATTTAGAAGGTTCTAAGAGGATGACACAATAGCGATCTGACTGACTACCCCCCTCAGAAATCCAATCAATATGTTGAGTATTTCCTTCAATGTGAGGTCATGGAAATTCTGTTTTATGGTCGAGGAAAGTCATGGAATTTGAAGTCTTCCTGTGAGTGGGAACCCTGTTGTGTACAATGTGTTTGTGAGCACCCGCATGTTTTATGTGCTACCATGCCAGTATGTTTATGTATGCAGTACATGCAACACGTGCACATGGGCTAGTGTTTGTGTGTGGTGATGACATTGGTTGTGCAGTGCACATGTGACTTTGGGGGTTGGTGGGGTGGGGAGATGCACATATTCGCGTGTGGCAACACGTTTGCCTCGTGTGTGTATGTGTATGTTTTTGTATGTGCAGGTGTCAGAGCTCACACCTAAAGTGCAGGCTGCAAACAGGTTCGTTGGTGGTGCTGATAGCAGGAGGCGGGGGCGATACACTCGCTCCATCTCACCCGTTTTGTTTGCACCGAGAAGGGGGAGGTGTAGTTGGGGTGTTGTAAGTATGGCATGGTGACACCAGACCTCGAACTGGAGCTGTGCATTGCATGTCCACCTAGTAACGTTAGATCTTTTTTTTTTTTCAGAACAGCGTATCTGCCATGCATTGCCAACTCAACATGCGGTTGATTTAAAACTTGACACCATGCTGCTGAGCCGCCGCCAATCTCAATGCCCCTGCCCCCACCCACACATGCATGCACTCACATATACACACTAATAACACACACTCGCACAGACATGCTCACCGACACACACAAACACTAAACCTTCAACATGCATCGTACACAGACATGCGCACATACGCCCCCTCACATACGCAGACAAGCACGCACAGACATACAAGCAATCACAGACGCACACACAAACCTTCAACACATAGATATGCTCACAAACGCAGACTAACGGCGCATGCATACACCCACACACAGAAACATGTACACAGACATGTTAACAAACACACAGAAACAGCATCACACACATGGCCACACAAGCACATACACACACACACACATGCTCACCAACATACAAACGACATACACTCCCCACTGAGTGAGTCTTGCACAAAGGCTTATCTGCTGTGATCTGACCTCCTTGATGTCTGTGGTCTCACTATGCTCACTCACTCCCCACCAGCATGACTGGAGTGCTACTGAGCAGGGCTTGACATTAACTTTTTCACCCACCGGCCACTGTGGCTAATAGCTTCCCCGAGTCACTAGCCATTCAGGTATTCCACTAGCCACACATTTTAAATCGTTTTTGTTTTCTTTTTGATAGTGTACGGCCTACCTCAGAAGATGAGGTGCTAAATCAAGATAAGTGTAAAGCTTTCGACAAGGAAGTATAGAAACTTTTGAGTTACTGGGCTTTTTCTTTAACTTAAATACAAACAATTGATACACAAGGGGCAAACAACAGATTACAAGCTACTATGATGCGTGTGTCATACCAAGGAATAAGCTGGCAGCCAAATTGGCTAGTGACACTGTACGTATTACTAGCCACAGCTAAGTTTTACCAGCATTTGGCCGGTTGGCAGGTGCCAGTGTCAAGCCCTGCTACTGAGCCCTGCTAGTGTGGCTGCTCAGGGCAATGGCCACAGGGGACACGCTTACTGGAGACTGGCATTGGTGTCGGTGATGGGTTTATCAAGTATTTCTCATTGCGCTGCTATGCTGTGTGCTAGCCTACTCAGTGAAACATTGGGAATTGTAGACATCAGTGTTTCCCTGAGAATTTTTGTTAGTCGAGGTGGTGGGGTGCTAAAAGTATATATTTTTGGTTAAGCAACTTAAGAAATTACATTCACAACATGAAATCTTTATCTTTTCAGAGGACCTAGTCAAGGTGGTAGGTGTTTCTTGTCAAGGTGGCCGCCTTAGCAATAAAGTGCTGGGGGAAAACCTGGACATATTGATTGCCGTATTGGGTTTAAATGAATGCAATCTACATATTTCTTTGTCAGAAGCAAGACAAACTTTTCAATGACAGCAACATTATTCTGTCAGAAAGGTTGTTAGAGATTCACCGCAACAACGACTGCTTGTCCGTCGCTCAACACGGCAGTATCGTGTCATGTGTAACCTGGTAACCCTTTTTGCCCAGGGCAGGCCCAGTTAGCTGAAGCATGAAGCAGGAAGTGAGATGAGGGGCATTAAAGGGGAGAGCTGGCAGGCAAGAACCTGAGACCACGCTGGCGGGCTGGGGGCCAGATTGAAACGTATCCTGTTGGCTTGAGCTCAGCTAGGCTCAACTCGGCTCGGCTCAGCTCTGTGCAACCCCACACAGCACACACCAAACCATTGCCACCAAGCCTCCACTGCCCCCAAGTACCAGTGTGATGACTGGCATGCTTGTGTTGCCCTCTCTCGCCCAGGAAGCTAAAGGGGAGTCATTCTGTGTCGAATCAACCAGAGCCTCTTGCAATAGATGGATTCTAAATTTTTGTTTTCCCCTGGCTGTGCGATCCTGGCTGCACACAACTCAACCTCTGATTGTTGGAAACCGCTGTCTGTCAAAAAATTAGCTTACGTGGTTGGCTGTGCCAGTGTCTTGCCCCTCCTCACAACACCGTGTCTATAAACACACAAACAACATGTATAGAATTTGTGCCTCTTTTTTTTTGCTAGGCTGGGCTCAGTATATCTGTACAGCCCCCCCACACCGCTGCCTCCATGCTGCCACACTGCCTCCGTGCACCAGCGTGATGATGGACACGCCTGCCCATTGTTTCCGGGTTCTATTATTGCAAGGGGGAGGGGGGTGAAATCCCCCTTTAGGCAGACCTTGGCAGACCTAAGCACTGTTCTATTCAATGCTAGGACTATTATGACACGTCCCTTTAGGCAGACCGGAACCTGGTCACGTTAGGTACCCATGGCAACCTATTACAATGGCATATCTCTATATACTTAAAAAGAATCTCTGCGCCTGTGGTGCCCCCTCTCACCCAAGAAACTACAGGCTTGTTTGTCTGCTCCTGTAGCTCAAGGGTGGGGAACCATTTTCATTCCAGGGCCACTTCAAATATTCTAAAGTCTTTCAATGGTCATACTATGATGAACACAAACCAGAATTTCCTCCTGCACTTTAGGCCTATATTGAAGGTGACCACCTTTACAACAGACCCCACCTTCACCGGGTCCCCTGAAAATGTAATGTAATTGTATTTCTAAGGTAATTTCTAAGATTCCTTTACAAAACATGTCATATTTCATGTGAAACTGCATAGTATTAAAATTATACATGTATTGGAGGCCAGATAAGACAACCTCAACAAGTGCCGTAAAACGTAAACGAACTGCATGGGTGGGTGTGGTCATAGTCAGACTAGATTGTCTGATAAAAAGGTCAATAGACACATTGTGTGTAAACGATCCAAAAGGCAGAGGTGTTTCTGACCGACTGATGGACAAACCAATCCACAGACCAGATCAACCGATGCACAGACCCAACATGGTGTCATGTGGAGTGAGTCACCACCACACAACTAAAGACGGCACTCCAGAATGAACTACAGTAAATCAGCCTCTAGCCCAGTGGTTCCCAACCTATGGGTCGGGACCCAACCTATGGGTCGCCAAAGATCCACAGTGGGTCGCGAAGCCCTCTTGATTTTAAAGCAGGGGTGTCAAACATACGGCCCGCGGGCCGCACCCGGCCCGCCAGAGGGTTCCATCCGGCCCGGATGTAAAAAAAAAAAAATTTCTTTTTTTTTTTTTTTAGTTTTTTTTTTTTTTTTTTTAATAAAATAACCGAAATGCGCAATTACGGTCCTCGGGGCAAAATCGAGACCTGCATGACATTAACCCAATGGTCCCTCTGTTACACTGTATATATGTAGTGAAGTGCACATCACACTTCTTATAAATAGTGAATTTGTACTGTAACAGGCATTTGATAAAGCTCATAGCCCATGTTGCATAAATGACAAAGCATTTAAACTAATACATAGAAGCAACAAAATGTAAGTGATACATGAAACATTTATTCTATATTTGACCAAAGATAAATTGAGGAATAAAATGATAACTAATGAGTTTTCGCAGGAAACAGAGTATCATCTCGTGCGGTTGGGTCACCAAAGCTTAATGGTAAAAATATGGGTCCCTGAAGAAAAAGGTTGGGAACGACTGCTCTAGCCACCGTCGAGCAAGTCCCAACACCTAAAACCCTCGGGGCTACTGACCTCAATGCTCTTTGTTTTGCCTGTACACCACGCCAGTGCCTCATGGGAGGACAGCGGGAGGGAGGGAGATCAGATCTTGTGCTGCTGAGGAGTAAACTTGTGCTGTTTTAGAAGTAAACAATGTGACCACTAGTCTACTATACAGGCTTTGTTAGCCTTGGGTACCTTGGCTCTTCCTGGAATCGACAGCTTGACTGCTTTGTGTTTGTGCTTCGTGTGGTGTGTCATGTACAGAAGGACAGGGTTTTTTTTAACATATAAACAAGTTGTTAGTCATTTCTGTATGAGTCAATGATTTGGAGACTGTGGTTAGTTGTAATGCATTCAGCATTTGTTTTGATGTGACCGTGTGTGCGTGTGCACGCACATAATTATTCTTTTCCATGTTTTATGTATTCACCCTTGTGTCTGCTTTCTGTATGTGTGTGTGCTTTTTGTGTATGTGTGTGTGTGTCTGCTTTTTTTGTGCGTGTGTGTGTGTGCGCTCCCTCCGCAGCTCCAGCATGAGAAGGCGGAGTTGGAGCAGCATCTGGAGCAGGAGCAGGAGTTCCAGGTCAACAAGCTGATGAAGAAGATCAAGAAGCTGGAGAACGACACCATCTCCAAGCAGCTCACGCTCGAACAGGTACACCCCCAACCCCAACTTACATCACTTCCTGTTGCTCACGCTTCAACAGGTGTGTACTGGACTACTACTACACGTTACATCACTTTCACTGTGTGTGTCTGAGATTGTCATTCATCCAGGTCATGTTACTTGGAAAGAAAATCTTAGAAGGTTCCACTTTTATTAAAAAATGCACGACTGCTTTCAGGGCAGTAAAGCATTCATGCATTGATTCATTCATCGGAATACCTGCTGTTATATATACAAATCTGCAGACCACTCACGTCTAGTGATCCAGTGGTCCATAATATCTGTCCTGTGTTTAACAGGACAATGCCATTGCCTCATATTTGTTACAACTGATTCAACTGAACCAACTGATCCCAGTTAACGGTCCCCGTGAGCTCCATTCCTAGTAGAACTAATTAGTGCAATCCCCATCACAAACAGAAGTATTAAATGTATAAAGCAAGACATTCTCAAGCCAGTTTGTCCTCCTGCGCTGTTGAGTCATCGTGGTGATGAGGAAATGTCAATTCTCTAGTGCCTCACTCGAGGAGAAAACGTGTTGTTTTCGCATCCCCTGGTTGATGCATCAGAAGGTAAACACCTGTTGTGACACATCCTGTTGGTCATGGTGGCTTGAGGAAGCTCTCCTGTTGCTACATCCTGTAAGATCATATAAGGTGTTGCTATATCTTATATCATATCCTGCCAGTTTAGTGTAAAACATGTCAAGTCAAGTCAATTTATTTATAAAGCACTTTAAAAGACAACAGAGGTAGCTGTCCAAAGTGCTGGACAAGTAAGAGGACTTGAAAGAACCCATAGAACACACAGACAGACATACTTTTGAGGACACAAGTACAAATACAAAGACCACTCGACGATAAAAGAGAAATAGACACCAATAAAACATGTCACTTCATGCATGGTTACGTCCTATAGGCATACGCATCCTGCACTTTGAACTGCAGCTGGAGGGAAGCCTACTGTAACTCGTGCAAGTGAGATCTCACTTAGAAACAAGATTGCTAAAAATCTAAGCCAAATTTCAGCCTCCCAGCCTTCCCTTCAATCGCATCAATACATTTATTTTTCATAGAAAAGCAAGCAATACAGAAGCATACACTATAAACAATATGTCCATACATGTACACTATTTCTGGACATGTATATTATATATGGTTGACATTGGATTTTTGT
>NC_085880.1:11821256-11863756 GCF_034702125.1 Engraulis encrasicolus | reverse complement strand
GAATGACTTAATAGGGCGGTTGGACTTGTGTCTAATGCCGGGCTTACACTGTGCAATTTTTGGCCCGATTTTGCCACGATTTGTCAGTCGCACGATGCATTATGCATTCTATGATCTATCCATCTCCGAGGAGGTTGCCAGGAGTAGTGCCGCACAGTATCATTCCCCTTTTTCTCATATGGAGAATTTGCTTATGTGCAATCTTTGGCTTGAAGTATGGAAATGATAATATCCTAGATGGGAGAGGGCTTGCAGAGAAGAAGTTGAGGGCAGGGAGGGAGAGAGGGGAAGCGCAATTGTCGTAGTGGCTAATTCTATGTGGTCAATTATGAATTGACCATCTCTCACAGCACATAGAACAGCCTAAGCATGATACTTTGATTTCTAGCTCTGATTTTGTTTTTTGTGTTTTTTTTCTCTGCCTGTCCGCCCTGTCATGATTTTTGTAAGTGGTGAATGAATAAAAGGTAAGGGTAAATGCAGGCTCTGCCCTCTAGAGGGAGCCAGTGCTATGAATAAACACTGTACTCTTTAGTGTACACATGGATGGTGATTGGTTTCACCTTGCCAGTGCTTTATGTTTTTTAACAATGTTTTTTAACAATGTTTTTTCCCATTTGTTAAGCACTTTGAGCTACATGCCTTGTATGACACAGTGCTATACAAATACAATTATTATTATTACAATTATTATTATTATGAAAACACTGTAGTAAACAGAGCAACTTAAGAATAATGGGGAATGATAAGAATGTTATATACAGTTAGGGCCAGAAATATTTGGACAGCAACACAATTATCACCCTTTTCCACCCTATACCCCACCACAATGGATTTGAAATAAAACAAACAAGCTGTGCATTAACTGTAGACTCTCAGCGTTAATGTGAGGGTGTTAAAATCCATATCGCATAAACAGGAATGAACTAGCAACGTTTTTTGCGTGTGTTGCCCACTTTTCAAGGGATCAAAAGTAATTGGATAGTAGGCCTCTCAGCTATTTTCCAGTCAGATGTGTGTTTTTCCCTTACCACACCATCACCAAGATGTTAATACAAGGTCTTAGAGTTCATTTGAAGTGTTCCATTTGCATTTCCATTTATTTTTACGGAATATCCATGAGATCCAAAGTCCACCTGTCGCCATCAGTGATGCAAGCCATCATAAGGTTGAAAAAAAAATCAAAACAAACCCATTTGAGAGATGGGGAAACATTAAATATGACTAATTCAAGAGTTCAGAATGTTGGAAAAAAATAAATACCAGAGCAACACCAAATTACCTGGCAGACATGGAAGACAAATGCTGTGGATGACAGACAATATTCTGTATCTGGTGAACAAAAACCTATCTCCCAACAGTTGGCCAGATGTAGAACAGTGTCCAAGTGAACGGTGGATACATGTCCAAGGCAACAATCAAGAAAAAGATCAAGAACATTGAGGAACACTTCACCATAGGAAATACAGAGGGTTTACTAAAAGTTAAAAAAAAATATTGATTGCATCAGAAATAGCAATACCAGATTTGGCTTTGCCAAACAACGTCTTAAAAAGACTGTATAGGTCTTGAGCTACATCCTATGGACAGAGTAGCCAAAAATCGTCTTGTACAAGGGTAATGGGAAGAAAGGAGTGTAGAGAAGGGAAGGAACTGCTCATGATTTCAAAGCATACCACCCAGTCAGTGAATCATGGTGGTGGTAGTGTCATGGTGTGGGCATGCATATCTGTCAATACTCTTTTCTCCTTGTATTTATTGATGATGAGGACTACAGACAAAAGCCACAGGATGAATTCTGAAGATTTTCAGGCTATATTATCATGTCATATTAAACCTAATGGTTCTGAACTCATTGGACAATACTTCACAGTGCAGATGGACAATGACCCAAAGCTTCATCTGAAAGCTACTAAGCCATTTCTACCCCAAAAAAGTGGAATATTATTCAATGTCCCAGTCAATCACCTCACCTGAGTACAGTTGAGCCAGCATTTCACTTGCTGGAGGCAAAACTGAAGGGAAAATACCCTAAGAATAAGCAGGAGCTGAAGACTGTTGCAATAGAGAGCTCACCATAGCATCACCAGAGATAAATCCCAGTGTCTATTGATGTCTATTGATTGCAAACTACAGGCTGTAACTGACTGGAAAGTATTTGCAACCAAATAATTAAAAATTGAAAGTTTGATGTATAAATACTAGAGTGTCCAATTACTTTTGGTCCCTTAAAAATGGGGTGGCACTGATCGAAAATGTCATAATTCCTTCAAAGTTCACGCGATTTGGACGCAAACACCCCCATATTAAAGCTGAAAGTCTGCTGTTAATGAACATCTCCTTTGTTTCATTTCAAATCCATTGGGAATTGTGCAGATGTCCAAATATTTATGGCCCTAGCTGTATATGAATTCATGTTTGTGGTGTTACTGTGTATTGTTGTCAGGGACCACAGTTGCAGGGATGTGCAGCCACAGCCTTTGAGCAGCAGATGGCGATCTCACCACAGGCATCATCACATGACTCAACTCATTAGCTGTGGCTACTCCTTGTAGGACAAATGTGTTGTATAGCTTTATATTATCAGATCAATAGGCAGTTTAGGTCTAATAGGCAGTTTAGATCTAATAGTTAGGACCTTTTTAAGGGCAAGATTCAGATGTTATCACTGCAGGGAGAATGTGCTCCAGTGCTTTCCTCTATGGTTGAATAACCAGGATCAGTTCCACCCTGTAGCAAAACGGGGTAGAGATGCCCCACCAGGACTCGAATCCAGACGTTCTGGGGTACCAAACCTGGGCTCTGACCGCTACACAGGCTGGTTGGCATAACGGTCAGGGCACACTCACATCCCTAGTGATGGCCACTTTATCACACTGCCTTCCCCTTTAGGAGGCGGACTCTGATGACCTCACGGCTGATCATCCCACTTCTGACACCATTTATACGGAAGGGGACTAAAGTCCCCCTGCCGGTACTCAAAACCGGACCTTCTGGGGTACCAAACTGGGGCCTTGACTGCTACACCAAAGAGCCAGGCTCGTTGGTGTGAAAACACCTGGAGGCACTAAAACGTCAATATGAATTAAAATTTCATTGATGTCTAAATACGTTTACAAAAGTCCCTGTCACCTGCAGCAGGTTTTTTTACACACTGATCATCACAGGTCATCTTGACTAGCCCATTAGGGCCCAATCTGTCAACCCTCCCTGTAGCCTCTTTCTCCACTTTCCTTGGTGCTGTCATCTTCCCTTCTTTCTCTCTGCCCTTGTATTTTAAAATTCTGTCCTCCCCTGTTTGTCTCTCTCGTCTCTCCCTCAGACACGGAGAAGCGAGCGCAGTACATCGAGGAGGAGCGGCACATGCGGGAGGAGAACATCCGGCTGCAGAGGAAGCTGCAGAGAGAGATGGAGCGCAGGGAGGCCCTCTGCAGACAGCTGTCAGAGAGCGAGAGCAGCCTGGAGATGGACGACGAGAGGTATACACACACACACACACACACACACACACACACACACACACACACACACACACACACACACACACACACACACACACACACACACACACTGACAGACATGCAAAGAACCTCCTGACCCTTGTCAAGAAGTGGTGAGGTCATGTGACCCGGTAAGTTCACCTATTTCACCTTTGGGAGGTATGCGTATGCTTATGTGAAAGTGAGCCTGACGAAGAACAAGCGTAACATGTTCACTGAAATAAAATAACAGTGAGTATGTATAATATGCATGTGTACATTTTTGGATATCATTTTACTTAAGTTACATATTTATGTATTTATTGGTTAAAGTCATTCAATAAGTAAGGGTTAACGTTCGGCGAGAAGGTCGCTACCGTGGAATAGCAGCACGACAGAGAGAATCTTTAGACCCCGACGCGGAGCGGAGGGGTCTTGTTCTCTCTGAAGTGCTGCTATTCCACAAAGCGACCGACTCGCCGAACGTTAACCCGCTTATTATATGGATATACTTAAATGATTCACACATGGCGGGGACATTTCTTTAGGCCTATTTAATGTTAAGTTTATTATAGTTTTTCATGTCAAAAGATTGTTGCTGCGCAAAACAAAACAGTGCCGTTGTGGAACACCGCTAGGCAACAGCTAGGTAGCCAGGTCAGGACAACAGGTGTTGTCTATCACAGCAGCTGATTAGAGTCTTGTTGAAAAGTCGCTTTAGCAGTGAAAAGTCTTGTTGCCATTGACAGCGGTCTGTTATAGACCAACCCGTCCGTTATCGAAAAATAACAGACGTGCGAACGTTGGGGAGCCCCACTGAAATGAATGGAGCATTCGACCGATGACGTCACACCATATAATACATCCAAATAATCACTGGTTGTGTTGTGTTGTGTTGTGTTCCTCTCCCTGTAGGTACTTTAATGAGATGTCTGCCCAGGGTCTGCGGGCGCGCACCGTCTCCAGCCCCATCCCCTACACTCCCTCCCCCAGCTCCAGTCGGCCCATCTCCCCCGGTACGTCTAGACACACACACATACACACACACACACACACACACACACACACACACACACACACACACACACACACACACACACACACACACACACACACACCCCACATCATAATACTGTTAACCAATGGCTAGTCTCAACTCATGCACATGGACACTCCACCCCCGTCCACCCCCTCCGACTCTCTCTCTCACACACACACACACACACACACACACACACACACACACACACACACACACACACACACACACACACACACACACACACACACACACACACACACACACACACACACACACACACACACACACACCAAAGCCAGAACTGGACAACAGGAGTGTTATGTAATTTGTGTCCAGATTCCCAACACTAAATGTTGTACTTTGAATGCTATTGAAAGACAGTGGACACCCCGTCCACTAGTGTTTTGGTTTTTGCGCCAGGAAAACAAATGCCTTGACCTCTGGTACTGCCTCCGAGAACATTTCCTTATTGTTAATGATGAAGATACATGTAACAATGTCATGCAGATGAATTTGGAATCCAACATTTTTTTGTGACATCAAACATGTTTATGAATATGCTTGAAGGTGTTGAGGTTCGCAAAAAGTAATCTGGTGATTGATGGTTGACAAATTATCTTAAAGGATTAGTCCACACTTTGTTGATTTTCACATATTTGCAGTATTTCCAAGTATAGTGCAAGAATGTACATATCATTTTCTTCTCAGTATTTACGTAGATTAGTACTCAATACTAACGTTGACATTATTACCATAGCTTAGCACAATCATTGGAAGTAAATGGTATGTTAGCATCAGCCACAAGTGATCACTGAGCGGAATTAAATGACCGTTTTGCACTCTGGTGAATTTTACATACATTTTAAAGTGCTTTATAAGTACATTTGATGATGTTTTATTTGGTACCGTAGACTTCCATTGCTATACTAAATATGGCTATACTTTCAAACTTCAATTTTCCTGAAATAAGGTGCTCTTTTCCTTTAATATGGGAGGTTCCGGTGTAATCGAGTATTGCTGTCATTTAATCTTCGGAGAGGCTCCCGATTTAGTAATTAATTATTGCTTGCTGCTTCAGTTTTTGAGCGGCGGCTATGTCTTTTAAACTCTTTTCCTTCCCATCACTTAGCTCACTAAGCTTAAAGCCACG
The DNA here is from genome assembly GCF_034702125.1 of Engraulis encrasicolus. Classification (NCBI taxonomy): domain Eukaryota; kingdom Metazoa; phylum Chordata; class Actinopteri; order Clupeiformes; family Engraulidae; genus Engraulis; species Engraulis encrasicolus. Next base: position 11,858,085 of record NC_085880.1, on the reverse strand, counting down.
TTCACACACGCCGCTGCTAGTTACTAACTTCTTGCTCACTCGCCTAGTCGCCACCCGGTGATGGAACGTTCGCTAAACGTTCCCGGGGCTTTAACTGCCAATGCTCTGGCGAGAAGTACTGACCTCCGCATTCCAATTGGTTACTCGCTTACTCGCCTCGCTCGAAGTTAAAATATTTTCAACTCGAAATCGGTCCACATCACATCGCTTGTACACTCCTCGCCAACTCGCCTCCTCGTCTCGCTGGGACACAGAGACATTTTATTGACTCAACTCGCTGAGCGAGTAACTAGAGTAACTTCGTGTGAACGAAGCTTTACCCCTGACCTAAAAGTGCCTGAGGTGTGATGGTCTCTCCGCAATGCAGAAGATAACCGTTGACATGCAGTGAAGTAAATCCAGTCTTACACAACCACTTCACATTGCGTATAGAGGGCCACACTACTATCTAGCCTCTGACAACAACAATACTGTGCACCACGTGTCTGTTCCTCCGTGTCTATGTAACTCATTTTTATCCTGGAAGGGCATGCCAGATCAGCTTCCTTTAGGTCAGGCGGTTATCTCGATGGCTTGTTTTACTGGGCGCCTCTTATCCTGATGCCTACAGCTCTTGTGTAAGCTCCGGGCACCTGCTACAGGTGAAGTGTTTATTTTTGTGATTTTATACCACCTGAGTGGGAGCAAGGGTTGGGGACTGTCGCGCTCTAATCAACAAAACACCTTTGACATGGTGACGTAACCATGACAGGGTTCTTTAGGTGTAAAGCGTTAGCGAGATGAGGTGGTGAGGCAACAGATGTGGTGGTCTGATTAGCGAAGTTCACTTGACTGACTGCGGTTTCAAACTTGAACCCTCAAGCCCTCTCTCACCCCCACATCCCTCCCCCACCTCTCCTCTGACCTGCCTCACAGACAACCAAGCCTTAAGGCACGAATAGACCAAGCGCAACATGCGCGATTTTAGCGACGGAAGTAATGGACTTTGTATTGAGATGCGGGAGACAGAAGAGACCAAAGCGAGTTGAGCGACTAGAGGCGATTCGCGCGATAGTTTGTAGTTGGACTTGAGTGAATATTATGCAGATAAATAAGCCATGATACGGTTCTGCAACAGCTGCCACAGCCAATGGGAATGTTGGAATCCTTGCATTCTGCTTTTAACGGACATACCCTGTCGCTTCTATAGCTCGTATCACTTTTGTTGCACAGTCAAGCGATTCTCTGTCGCTTGATCTTGTCGCGGCCGGTGTATTCGCCCGGTTAGACAGACCGGTCGACAGACAGACAAGGCAACAACACAAGGCGTTGTTAGACTAAGTGGTGCAGGCTCTCATCCCCAACTTTGTCTGACATGTTTACAGCAGTTGATTCACAACATATAGCTTTATCTTTTGAAGAAAATGTTTGTCTTTTTGGGGCTGAGGTAAGTGGTGAATGATACATGCATATTGGTGTGAACACAGGCGGGCCAGACAAGCACTTCACTTCCCAGTCTGACTGATACAGCAACCGGCTCTGTGACACAAGGCTGTCCAGTCTTAAATTGGCCACAAAGTTGCACTCTTCAAAGACAGACGCACATTTTTTCACCAGCTACATTACGTACACCATTTTATTCAGTCCACAGCCGTCAAAAGTATACAGTTTCAAAAATTATAACATCAATCTGCTCTTGATGGCAAATTCTGATGCTGTTCTGTGGAACTGTATGAAAACAATAGAACCTTAAGATAATGCTGAAAACCCAGTTCACAGAGGATGAACTCAGAGGCCTTGCAATTTTATCTGCTCCGCTAAAAATGGGTCAAACTCCGAGTCAGCTGACTTTTTATGTTCTTGCCAAAATGACATGTCTTGGGGCTTTGTGAAGTCTCTCCCCTCTCCACTCTCCTCTTGCGTGCAAGCTTTCGCAGAATCACTTTCACTGATTCCCCCTCTTTGCCGGAAGGTTAAGTAAATGGTTGTCTGGCGTTAGGTGTGCGGGGTGTGGTTTTGTCTGCGACCACAGTGCTGTTAGTTTGAGTCCCTCCAGAATGAGACGGCTCAATTCTAAAGGTCAGTGATGATGCTTGCTCATATGAGAGACACTGGAGATCGCCATCTCTCTGTTTGAACATTTGTTTTGGTTGGACTTCTTGAAGGGGCCTCCTCTCTTCTGCAAACAACAGAAATCCTCCAACCTGCGTAGAGAGACGACTTCAAAGAGGCTTTGTTGGTCTTCTGGCTGACCTCACCTCTATGCAAAACGGTGGATGAAAGATTTGGGAAAACGCGTTCTCATGAAATATAGCACAATGATACTATATTGATTTAATCCATGAGAAGAATGGAGTTTTGTGTGTTTTTCCACGTCAAGTCATGTAGAGATGACTTTTGAAGATGTTAGAGATATACTTCTGAAATTGCAGATGTGTCTGTGGTCATTTCCTGAAGTGAATATGGTGATTCTGAATGGAAAGTGGGTTTGCATTGATCTCTAAGAAAATAAACATTCACGTGAAAGTAGGGCTGGACAATATGACGATATATATCGTTATCGTGATATAAAAGTGTATTCTCCTATATCGTTTATATCGTGATAGTAATTTTATCAATTTTATACAATTGAATATCATTTAATTAGATTTCATGTTGTCACAATACACACTATAAGTTAATGTAACTGTAAAAATAAGAATAAAAAGATCCATTTTCCTTGTTTTGCGAGCAAGCAAATAAAGCAAATAAAGAGAATAACTGAAAACGTATGTAATTGTGCTATATCGTGATATATATCGTTATCGTGATATGAAGTAATCCATATCGTGATATTGTTTTTTTTCCATATCGCCCAGCCCTACGTGAAAGCAAGTGTGGTGAGTGATTAACTCTTTGCAAAGGGTGTCCTTTTTAGCAAACGTTTTAAGGGACTTTTTGAAGGGCTTTTATTGTCTTTATTGCTTACAGTGGGGACTTAGCGCACTGAACTTCTTCTGTATACCTTTATTCCATCATTCCATTTGGCAGTAATGTCAGCCCTAAAGAAAGCCAAGCCCAGAGAGGAGGATCTGCTGTCTGTCTGCTTGTCTGTCTGTCTCTCTCTAAAGAGATGATGCAGTAGATGTGGTGGACTGATTAGCGGAGTTCACCTGACTGATAACGGTTTCATGCTTTCCTCTGATCTGCCTCACAGCTGACTAAGTCATGGACAGACAGACAGACTGTCTCTCTCTGTCTCTCTCTGTCTCTCTCTGTCTCTCTCTGTCTCTCTCTGTCTCTCTCTCTCTCTCTCTCTCTCTCTCTCTCTCTCTCTCCCTCTCCCTCTCTCTCAGCATATAACCTGTTGCTCGTGACCTTTCCTGCTTGCCTGCTGAAGCCCGTTGCCGAGGTGGACCCAGTCATGGCCTTGTTACCTGGTCAACAGACGGTCTTGCTGGCCGACGTTTAAAAAGGGCAGCGACGTAACAAGGGGCCACCCCACAGACACACAACACAAAAGCGCATATGCATGCGCACACACACGCGCACAGGCTTACTTTACTTTAATTTATTTGTTCAGGACATTGCACATTAATGAACATATACATACATGTACATATATGTAAACATGCCAGATTGTAGCCCAAGGGCTAATTTCCATCTGGTGTCCAATAGGCAGGCTAGATGTTTACAAGCAATAGACTTTAAGATAAGACAGACTGTTAGTAACAAAGAAATAAAACCCACTACAGAAGCGAAAGGCATGCATGTAAATAAAAGGAAAAGAGAAAAGAAAAAGGTCCCAAAAAATAGGGCCATGTGTTATGTGAGTGTGTGTGTGCGTGTGTGCGTGTACGCTGTGTAGAGGCTCAGACCATCAGTGTGAACATGTTTGTTGGGCTCGAAGCCACTTTTTATATTCCATCTTAAAGGTGGCTAAAGAGGGACATTCCCTTATATGCAGAGGAATAGAGTTTCCATAATATGCCGCCTTTAGTAGATAATGCGTTTTGACTGAAAGAGGTTTTTCCTGAAAGGAATCTCTGCATCTTTATTGACCACTGCTCGGTTTACTCGTGCTTGACGATATTTTATAAAATCCTGTAAACAAGGTGGCGCCAGGCCATGCAAAGTCTTATAAAGAAGACAGCTATAGGAGAATTTACAGAAATTGTCAAAACTCAATAGGTTGTACTTATCTAAAATGTTACAAATGATGGTATGAAAGAGGTTTTTTATCTAAAATTTTAAGTGCTTTTTTAAATAAACTCTCCACTGGTTTTAAGAGTAGTGGATCCCACCATGGTCCAGCTAGTAATGCAATAGCTTAGGTGAGAAAATATCATTGCATGCAAGTATGTCAGAGCAGCACTATTTGATATAGCACCTCTTATGTGCCTGAAGTTGTAGAGATTAAATTTTATTTTTTTTGTTATCATTTTTATATGTTTTTTAAAAGAAAGATTGGAGTCTAGAATGACTCCTAGATATTCAAAATCTGTGACTACTTCTAGCTGTTCACTACCAAGAGTAACCCAGGCTGACACAGTCCCAGGGGAAGGTTGCTTAGAAAAATACAAACAAACCGTTTTCTTTGCATTCAGAATAAGGCATGATTTCTCTAGCCATGTTCGTATGTGTGTAAGAGCTGTAGAGAGTACACTTGCTGCTTCAACAGGGGTTTTAGCTTGGGTGAAGATGACTGTGTCATCAGCATAGAGCTGAATATTAACATGTGGACAATGCTCAGGTAAGTCATTAATATAGAGAGAAAATAAAAGAGGCCCCAAAATGGACCCTTGGGGACCCCTACTGGGCAGTTGATGAAGGTGGACCTTGAACCTTCGACCATGGTACATTGTTCTCTATTTGTTAAGTATGAATGGAACCATGATCTAGCTTTAGCAGAGAAATTAAAATGAATTAATTTTTTGATAATAAAACATTGTGATTGACCGTATCAAATGCTCGTTTTAAGTCCAAGAATACGGCACCAACACACCCATTTTTATCTAGATGGCATTTGTTCATTTCCATAAACATGGTCAGTGCAGTGTCAGTAGAAATGGTTAGGGCGAAACCCAAACTGCATTGGATGCAGGGGTGTTTGACTATTACTGAGAAAAGCAATGATTTGTTTAGAGACCCATTTTTCAATGATTTTTGAAATGACAGGTAATATGCTGATTGGTCTATAGTTGTTCATGTCAGTTTTGTCGCCTGCTTTAAATACAGGGGTGACAGTAGCCAGTTTCCATGCCTTAGGGACAGTGGAAGTTTTCTATAGATAAGTTAATAATGTGTGTGAGTGGGGGTGCAAGTGCCCTCTTTGTGAAGTTTCAGAAAGTTAGTATCAAGACCAATGAACATCCCTGGCTTTAGAGTTATTCAAGGCTGCTATGATCTTGATGGTATCCTGTTCTGTGATTTTTCTGGATTTTAAAATGATTGTCATTGTCAATGTGATCACCCAACAAATCAGAGCCCTCAGTGATTGTGAACTGCTTGACCAAATCATGTATAGATTCAACAAAAAAAGAGTTAAGCTCTTGACACAGGACAGCAGGATCACTTTCTAGTTGATTATTAATTTTTTAATTGTAGTCCTTTTATTTCCTGTTTAGGACATTTCCCTGTCAATTTGTTAATGTTTTGCCATATTTTCTTCCCATCTCCTTTGGCATTGTCTATTATTGAATAAAAAAATTTGCCTTGGCTTTTCGTAACTCTAATGTTACTTTATTTCTGGCCCTAGTGAAATTCATCCTATCTGTGTTAAGCCCAGATTTAATTGACTTTTTAAGGAGAAGGTCCCTTTGTCTTATTAATTGTGAACATTCAGAATTAAACCAGGGCACAGAGTTGGGATTCCTCTTTGCATTGCGCCCCCTCTGGAAAAAGAGAGCACTACTTCTTTTATCTTTGAGAGGAATAAATCACCGCCAGTGTTCGCGTCTTTACAGGCCAGGAGAACATTCCACTCCACATTTTTGCAACACATTGTCCACATTTTCATTTTGAATTAGTGGGAATGAACATATTTGCAGGCCTTTTTTTTTGTTCTGAGACTGAAGTTTTTCTGCTCGTTTAAGCTTCCTGGTAAAAAATATGGAGTTGTGGTCAGAGAGACCTGTTAATAGATTATGGGTATTGGAGATTCTCTCCGGTTTATTGGTAAACAGAAGATCAATTGTAGACTGTGTGTTGCATGTAATCCTAGTGGAGTTTTTTATCAGCTGCGTGAGATTAAAATAATCAGTTACATCTTTAAGTTTTTTCCTGCCGTGTTTGTTTTCCCAGTTGACATTAAAATCGCCAAAGAGGAGAAGCTCCCGTTTATGATTACATGACGCAAGGACTGTTTTCAGTTGATCATAAAATTCAGGACCAGCTGTGGGTTTGCGATAGACGCAGATTACAGTTAATGACATCTCCCGAGAGAGGTGTATGTCCACTCCAACACATTCAAGTGAAATACCACTAGGAAAATTTCTCTCATTACACTTGAGATTATTTTTAACATACATGAGGACTCCCCCTCCCCTCCCCTGCCCCCTGTCTTTTCTAAAAGTAATATACTCAGGTAATGAGCACGCACACACGCGCACAGGCTTACGCACGCGCGCGCGCACGCACGCACGCACGCACGCACGCACACACACACACACACACAGGGCCACTCCAGGGCCACATGCTTACTCAGCGTAGGCGCTCCCTTCCAGGCATCCAGGCCTCTCCCAGTGGCGACTCAGCACTTTCCCTCTGCAGTTTGCAGAACTAAGCCTTTCTGTCAACAGCAGAGTTGGAGCAAGATAGAGTCCCTAAAATCACTAAGACACTGCAGGGCTGAACTTAACTAACCACAGGAGAGAGAGTATAGTGGGCGTTACAAACTCTGGGCTGTTTGTTTGTTTCTGTTTTTGTGAGCCCATTTTTTTAGGTCTTGGTCCTCATGACTGGACATTGGTGTTTTTGTTTTCATATGGTTCGGGTCTTTCTAAATACAAGCAGGTACCACTGATCACATTTTTTTGTGTGCGTGTGTGTGTGTGTGTGTGTGTGTGTGAGAGAGAGAGAGATAGTCAAGCAAGCCTATTTATAATTTTATGATTATTTTGGCTCTTCATTTGAATGCGGCATGCACGTTTTTAAACTTGGTATCGAAGACCAATTGAAGCCAACTCATGAAAATGAACACAATGATATTTGTTATTGTTCATTGTTTCTTCTATTCATCTTGTGCAAAATAAATACAATGTGGCCTGCAAGCAATCGGTAATGAAATCGAGCTCGTTGCCTAATCGAAACGGGTCCCTTTCCCTGCTCTATTTGGTCACATGCTTTTGGCCTAATCTGTATTTGTCTGACACTGAGCAGAGGTGTATAAAGAATAAATGGAAATAAATTCAAGATGCAAGTACGACACAAGCACATACAGCAGTGATCATGTAATAGCTGTTACGCAAGTTACTCCCCTGTACCAAATGAGTCTGTTTACTTTTTGTTGTACTTCTACTATATACACCTCTGGTGCAGAGCAGTGGGAATTCCGTCTGACCAAGTCAGGTACCCCCCACCACCCCTCCCCTCCCTTCCCCCTCCCTCTCTTTTAACCTCCCCTTCTCCCTCCATCTCTCCTCTCCCCCTGATAACCACTAAAGTTCAAGGTTTCTTTCCGTTGCCTAGCAGCCAAGGCTGTAAAAGCCGGTCATTAAATGCATCACCCAGACACAGCTGTGTCGCGTCTGAGCTTCCTCTTTTTCCTTTCATATTGTTCTTCTTCATCCTCCTCTTCTCTTATCCTTGTTCAGAGACGAGACAAACTGTTTTTTGAAGAAGTTTAAACTCCCTCTGTGTATTCCCTCGGCCGGTGATGCTAATGCTTTTGGTTTGGCTAATTAGCGCTCTATTGGTGTTAAGGAGGTGCGTTAATTGGGGTCGGCCAGTTCAGATCAAATCGTCTGGAAGAAGCATGTGACAGGGCTTTAACTGTCTGAACCCGGCACGTAAGCCTTTGTGTCCCTATCCTGTGTTCATCACCATCACCGCGTCTGTGCAAATCACTTCACGTCTTTTCATCTGGTATCATCAATAATATAATGTGCTTTGCTCTCTCTCTCTCTCTCTCTCTCTCTCTCTCTCTCTCTCTCTCTCTCTCTCTCTCTCTCTCTCTCTCTCTCTCTCTCTCTCTCTCTCCATCATCAGGTCTGTCGTACGCCAGCCACACGGTGGGCTTCACCCCCCCAGCCACCCTGAGCAGAGCCCCCCTCCCCCACTACACACCCCCGGGCCTGCACGTCCACCCCGGCTCCTCCCACGGCATCCAGGTGAGAGAGGAGACGCACGCACACGCACACACACGCGCGCACACGCACACACGCACCAGGTCCGCCACAGTTGCTCTAGCTTGTTTTCACACTCTCTCACTTTAAAGACAGATGGGAGACCACGTGCACACTGACAGCACACACAATACGCAAATACTGTATGTTTTTCAGCCAAAGATGTCTGTTTCTGCGTAAATTCTGGAAATGATTAACTAAAAAAAAATGAAATGCTCTACCGTTAATACCCAGTAGTAAGTGGGTGAGTAGAGGTAGAATTGTCAAGGGGAATTCCAAAAGAATGACAGGGCAACAATAAACTAGGCCAACATGATTGTGTCCTATCACCAAGGTTACTGAGGTTTGAGAAGAGCAACAGACGGCAGTCAGGTCAATAGAACTGTTGGGAGTTGAGAGGTGGAACACTGTCCATGTTGCTTTACACAACTGGTGCTCGTGCAAAGAAACATTCTTTTCAACTTTTGGGGTCCAAAAAATAAAAGGCACAAACCCAGGCACACCCTGTTGAAGTGCTGTGTGGCCAATACGCACACTCGCATAGATGCTCTGAAAGGTGTCGTACAGGAAAAAATAAGATTTCAAATGAGTCAACAAATCAACCAAGAGCCTGGATGTGGAAATTTGAAAAAATGCACACATTCGTCTCAAAAAATGGGTGCAGGGAAAGTCACATGAAAATTAAGTCTGCGACACCAAGCAGTATGCCGGAAACATCACAATATTAAATTAAGAGAAATGTGAGCTTGGTGTGGCAGGCTCTTTTTTTTTTTTTTTTCAGTTTTCATGTTTCTCTTCCTTTGCCCCATTTAAAAGACTGGCCAGGCCAGGTCAGGTTGGCTTGCACTCTTCTCACGTCACGGGTGTCTGGCTTCCGCCACTTCAGGATGTCCCTGTTGTGTCCCCCTCCTTTGTGGCGGGACACACCTTCTCGCTCCTCTCTTGTCCCCCGCTGCCCGCTGTCCGCCACACCCTGAACCCTCTCGCAGGCCCACAATAGGTCCCGACGCAGAGGCACAGGGGTGAGTTGAGGGGGCGGAAGGGAGGAAGGAAGCGTTGGCTTAGAGAAAGAAAGAAATCATGAAAGAGAGCCTTTATCTCGTCTTTATGGGGCTAGCCGGCACCAGGTGATGTCTTTTTCTCCAGATAGATGCGCGCGCACACACACGCACACGCACACACCCATTCATTCACACCTGAGTGCTTCTGTGGGGACAGTTATGGACGACTTTACACTTTGCATCAGGTTTCCCCTCTGATTATTTTGTGCGTGCGTGCGCGCGTGTGCGCACGAGAGAGAGAGAGAGCGAGAAGGGAGGGGGTTAGTGATTGCTGCAATGCACGCATCTTTCCAGTGTGATTCAATGGCCCCCACGCAAGCCATATTGTCAACCTCTTACATAAAGTCGACAAAAGGTCAAAACTTTACAACAGGTCAGGTCAGCTAAATTGCTCCAACCCATATGAGGATATTAGGTTATCAGCATTAAGAATTTATGGTGCTGATCTCTTTGATTAGATGTGCTTGCCTGGATTGTTGTTTGTCAGGCCAATGCACACATACATGCTGATATAGATGGACACATTTGTTTACAAAGTTATGACTTATTAATAGGCTGAACTTGAACTGAAATAGGCTGAAATACATATTACATCATTTTATTTGGTGTGTTTTGCTGACTGCTTAAAGTTGCTGGCCTAGAAATGTCAAGTTGTGTATCAAAACAAATTGTCTTTCAATAGATCCTTGGCATTTAGAGCAAAATATCATCTGACATTTAAGTTATGTTTCCTTTAAAAGTGTGATGTAAAAGTTGTAGGTCCTCTTTAGATATTTTCTGCCAACCAGCCTTTTGTACCCTATGAAGACCTTTCATGATCCTATGAAAGTGCCCCTGTGAAACCTTTTGTACGGAACAAAAGGTGAGCGGGTCTGAATTCATTATTAGTGTATTTGGGTAGCAGTGGAGTAGTGGTTAGGGAGTTGGACATAGATCACAGGGTTGCCGGTTCAATCCCCACCTTTGTCATTTCCTCCCTACATGGCTGAAGTGCCTTTGATCAATGCACCTAAACCAACACTGTTCTAGGGACTGTAACCAATACCCTGTAATATCCTGTAATATCTGCTTAGTGTTACGTAATGTGTCCAACCGACCAGTCGAATATTGCTGAGGAGTATCTTCAGCTTAATTAACCTTTATAGGGTGTACCTTCGCGATAGCAACTGGCCTGCACTAATCTTCAGATATTGGCCTTAATGATGACGTCAATCAAAGTCATATTGTGATCATCAAACAGATTATCAAGGTAATAATCGATGATATGACCGTTATTTGGATCACCCGAGTTGAACTTGGTCATTAAAAAGTGTCCCAAGATGTGCTTTGCACTGACCCAGAAGACTAGAGGGTAAAGGCAGTGCTGATGCCTCCATTCAGTTAACTCATTCCAAGTTAACAGTTAACACTCTTTCAAGGAGTTTATTGTCATTGTCAATGAAGGCAACAATATTGTGGGTGGAGCAACAACACTGTGTAGTTTCAAGTATAGAAGTAGTCAACAAGTAGTCACAGAAAGTCTAAGTTCATGAAGTATAATACATTAAGTAAATAATAGTAATAATATGAGTAATAATAAATTAATAGAGTAAATCCATCAGTAAAATGAGATCCCCCTCCCCACAATTCAAGGTTAACCCCAGTGCTGTTGATTTTTTTTTTTTAAAGGTACACACACACACACACACACACACACACACACACACACACACACACACACACACACACACACACACACACTTCCATGTATGAATGAACAAATCAATAGGATCTTAAGTGCCATCCCTTAAAAATAATCACAGACCATCAGTCCAGAGACCTATGTAAGAGCACTAGAATTAAGTAGTCTAATGGCTTCAGGGTACAGGCTATTACACAGTCTTGTAGTTCGTGCCTGTAAGGACCTGTATCTTCTGCCTGAGGGCAGCAGTTGGAGCAGGTGGTAAGCAGGGTGGTGACAGTCCTGCAAAATGTTTTGCACTCCTCGTAGACAGCGTGTGGTGTAGATGGTACCCATCTCTGTGAGAGGTGTCTCAGTGATTCTTTCTGCTGTTTTCACCACACGCTGGAGTGCCTGTTGGTCTGCTTTTGTGGAGCTTGAATACCACACCAAAGACCCATACATCAGAACACTGCTGATCGCACAATCATAAAAGTTCACCAGCAGCGGTCTGGGTATGTGATAGCCCCTTAGCTTCCTCAGGAAGTAAAGACGTTGCTGGGCCTTACTGAGGCTATCTGTGAACCCCAGGACAGATCATCAGCTACAGTCACCCCCAGGAATTTAAAGCTGTTTACCCTATCCACCACCTTTGAGTCGATGGAGAGGGGTCTGTGGGTGGTCTTGTTTCTGCGAAAGTCTACAATGATTTCCTTGGTCTTTTGGTGTTTAGGGCCAGGTTATTGTTGTCACACCATGACCCCAGATGTTGTACCTCATTTCTGTAGTCCGTCTCATCGTTGTTTGTAATCAGTCCAAGAACGGTGGTGTCCTCAGCAAACTTGACGATGAGGTTGGAGCTGAAAGAGGCAGAGCAGTCATGGCGGAATAGGGTGTAGAGCAGAGGGCTTAGAACACACCCCTGGGGCGCGCCAGTATTCACCTTCTGATCACCTTCTGCGACAGCTTAGGAAATTCAATTTCAGTCAGCCAGCCATGATTCATTTCTACAGATCCACAAATGAAAGCATCCTTACATTCTCCATCCTTCTCTGGTATGGTAACACCACAACACGAGACAAGACAAGGTTGGAAAGGGTTGTGCTCAGAGCATCTAAAATCACAGGTGCCAACCTCCCCTCCCTCTCCTCCATCTTTTCATCACGGGTTATTAGAAAGGCAAGGAAAATCATAGCCGATTCCTCACACCCAGCACATCACCTTATTAACCTCCTCCCATTAGGTAAAAGATACAGAAGCTTTACATCATCCACATCCAGATTTAAGAACAACACATACCCACTGACTATCAGACATCTTAATATGCTATAACGTCTACTCCCTATGCACTTTACCTCTAATGCACTTTAACACTCAGGGTTATCTGTAATTTAACTGCTGTCCAATGACTGCTGGGGCCCTTTCTGTTGTTTTCCCTTTCTATTGTTATGTCTATCCATATTTATATTCACTGTATGTACCTTGCTGTTGTGTGCTTGTCAAGTATGGAATAGCGGCTGACGAGGTGTCCCGATATCAAGGGAAATAATGGACAAGGCGGAGCGTTCTAACAGCCCGATGGCGCAGCCATTTTCCCTTGATATCGGGACACCTCGAAGGCCACTATTTCGCTTATCACCCGGTTACCAGCATTTAAGTATTAATTTATTAATATGTTGATCTAAGGCTTTGTGAGAAAGTAGATTAACCACTGCGCTTGGTACATTGCTTTGGGCACCACTTCCTATTCTAGTGAGACGCGCCTCTATCGGAGGCATGTAAGGACGCGCACACAACATTGGGGTGACTTGGCAACCAAATGCGATAGAATTGACGACTGGGTTTTTGACTTGACAACCAGATGCAATAGAATTAGTAACGGGGTCTTGACTAGACAACCAGATGCGATAGAACTAACGACTCGGTCTTGACTAGACAACCAGATGCGATAGAATTAGTAACGGCACTTCGCAAGAAAGTTAGAAAAGAAGAAACTTGGACGCCTGCATGACATCATAGGTGTCCTGCTACCGGGGAATAAAGGACACCTGCTCAGCCAATCAGAAGACGTTCCGTCCGTCTGCTCACCGGGTGATAATTGTATGTATTTGATGTTGGGGATATGCCAAGAAAAAGTCATGGCAATAAACTTTTTTGAACTTGATCCTGTTGAATTGTTTTCGAACAACTCAGGTCACACCTTGTCCTGGTTCTCCTTACATCATTCACAATACATCAGTGTAAAGCGCTCTAGTCTGTGAAGAAAGGGAGCTAGGTGTGTGTGATCGCTTTAAAGGTGTCCTTCAGGAGCCACCCAGTTGCGGCTGGCTAATGTAATGTAAAGCTTAAAGTGATACTGTCCCATTTTTGGAAATAAGCTTATTTTACACCCTAGAGTTAAATAGTAGGGTTTTAACGTTCTCCTATACTTTCAACCGTACTCTGGGTACGGCAGTGCACATTTTAACTCCAAGCTAGCAGTTAAGATTGAGTCCTATGAGACCAGTTTGCCGCCAGCTGGTCTCATAGGACTCAATGTTAACTGCTAGCATGGAGGTAAAATTTGTACTGCCATACTCAGAGAACGGTTGAAAGTACAGGAGAAAGGTAAAACTCAACTATTTAACTCAGGGATGGGCAACTGGAGGCCCGGGGGCCACATGCGGCCCGCCTCCTCACTCTGTGTGGCCCATAGATAAAACATAATTTTAAAAAAGACCAGATTTTTTTTTAAAATCACTACTAAATCAATCCATTGTAATTTTACTGTTGGCCGATAGAGAACACTTCTGTTCCTTTCAAACAATATCGGCCATTGGTGAGCAACCAACTGCATCTCAAACTCTGCGAGTTTGAGTCAGATTCGTGGTCATGTGGCCCTCTGATGGTATCGTTGAAAAAATGTGGCTCTCCTGATCATAAAAGTTGCCCATACCTGATTTAACTCAAGGGAGGTTTAATATGAGCTTATTTTCAAAAATGGAACAGTATCACTAAGTTACATGATTTGGGGTGAGTATGCTGGCATTATACAGGGCTGGCCCTGGGAGTTAAAATCCAGCCATCCACCGAACGCTGTTTGGCAGTGGAAGCGTTTCATAGTTTGGGGGACTTGAGATTTGTTTTTGAGGTATGCCTGAGGCCTTTGATTACATCATCATTGGGGGATCTAGATTTTTGGCCCTTGTGCGGGATTACGGCTCAAGAGAACATTCCTACAAAGGCTAAGGCACTTCCTCATCTACACAAACAATGCCACACACACACACACACACGCACACACACACACACGCACACACACCACATCACTTCAGAGAATAGGGTTCAGGGATGTCAGGGGGCCAAATGACCTGGATTACAGTCTGTGCTGGTGTCCCTTCTCACATCTACTGTCGTAACTTTGTGACGTCATTAAAAAGCAGTAATGTATTGCACACACATACACACCCATAATTACATTTATTTTTTTTTTACAATGTTTTGCTCTATAGCTAGATGCCTGGGATATGCATGCTGCAGGATAAGCAGGTGCATACACTTTTTGCGTGTGTATGATTTGCCAAGCATATTTTATGTAAATTTTGTTACAACTGAACAAAAGTTACACAGATGTGTGCGCAGGGCGTAATATTGACATGACTGCGAAGGGCGATCTTCCGCTAAGGTTGTGTTCAAACAGTCAAACAATGGTGGAACATATTCATGAATTATCTGCCACTTGGATGATACCTCCAGTGTTGTGCGTTGTGCTCTAAAAGCTCTTGAGCATGTATGTGCACTCAATCACAAAGGGTTGTGCACGTAAGTTAAAAAGACATACAGCAAGCATGTCACAGGCCTTTGAAACCCAGTATACCCATAGCTGCTGTGAGTTTATGTTATAGCGAGAGAAAAATTAAGCATTAAGAATCTCTATGCATGTGCCAGATTGAGTAAAGTATTTCAAGGTGGGGCATAAATATGGAGAGTGGATGTCCTTTTCTTGAGCATGCAGCGGTAAAATTGAAAGGCAATTAGAATATTTGAACTTGATGGTGATTACTAAATATTCATGAAAATAGATGTGATTGTGACTGGGCAACACGTTTTTGGTAACAAGCCCCTAAAAATGTGACCATCCTTTTAACCTTTTCCCGCTCTTCTCCTCCACCCCTCTTCCTCCTGTTCTCTTGTTTCCTACAGAGGCCTTCCCCACGGAGAAGCAACAGCCCAGACAAGTTCAAGCGGCCCACCCCTCCACCGTCCCCAAACACGCACTCGGGGGCCCAGCAGCAGCAGCAGCAGCAGCTCCGAGCACCCCCACCACCCCCGCCCGCCCAGCCCATGGACCAGTCCCCCACGACCCCGCCGGCTAGCACACAGCACCCGCTGCAAGCGCCATCCCAGCCTTAAAATGCATGCACCGGACCACGCGCTAACTACGCTAGGCTAGGCTAGGCTAGACTAGATGCGGCTAGCGCTTAGACTAGTGCTAGTGCAGTGATTATAGCAGTTATTCATGGGGGCGGGGGGTAGGGGTCACAGTTCATCAGTACGGCCGGGTGTGGGGTTGGGGTGGGGGGAGCAGGAACGAGGAACACGAAACACAAAGCCTTTGGGTTTATTTTGGTGTGGCACTGAGACGGGCTGACTTGAGGACCGCTAGTCAGCAAACTGGGACTGGTGATTTTATTTTTGTTTGCATTTTGTTTTTGTTTTTTTCTCTTCTTTTCTTTTGGTATTTTTTTATTACTGTTATTTTGTTGTTTGTTTTTTGTTTGTTTACTTCCATTAGGCTTGTCTTTGTTTAAATTTCAACAAAAAAGAACGGACAAAAAGAATATTCTTTTTTTTTTTTTCTTGAGTTGTGTATCAGAGTTTTGGCAGGGTTTACTGTTAACTCACTGCTTGTCAGATGTACGTGTAAGTTTGGGAATATGGACATTGGCACACAAAAAAATCTCATCACTGAGAACACACACACACACACACACACACACACACACACACACACACACACACACACACACACACACACACACACACACACACACACACATACACACACACCAGCACACACCAGCCAGTAAGCCCCACCTGGCAATACCAATACTATCATCATGTGCCATTACCAACCTAATGTAATGTAACGGCCAACACTCCCACCCCACCCCGCCCCGCCCTTCCCCCAACCCCATCCATTGCACTGCTGCCATTGGATGGGCCTCCTCAATCACAAGACAGACACAGACCAGATGTGCAGAAGCACGGGACGTACACGTTCCTAAGGTGAAGAGGGCAACCGGACGCAAGAAGGCATGTACAGTAGAGACGAGAAGGTTTAATGATAATGGCAGAAACGGGGTTGAGCCTGTTTCAGGCTGCTGCTAGTCCAGACTGTTTTTGTGTGGGGATGGGGGTGGGCGGGTTGCTAACAGAACAGCCAGGAATATTGAAGGTTCCGTATTGTTGACTCGATGGTGAGAGAACGTTGGAACTGTACTGTCGGAACGTCACGTCCCTACTCTTCTGCATGTGGTGCATAGAGGAAGGGGTTCTGCATAGTGTTGGACAGAGCGAGAGATGGTTGTGTAGAGGAGTGCCACCAGGCATGAACATGCATAGATATATAGTGGTGTGGGGGAGGGAGGAAGGGAAGGAGGCAGCTTTTCGCACTGTGTCTGTGTATGGTTAGCTGGCCCTTGTCAGCCCGGCCATAGACATAATACACATGTCTATGTCCATCTACTCTTCTCTATACGCATATATAGACATCTATACATGTCTATGGGCCCGGCTACCTCCATAGCACACCCCAGATACAGATATAATAATCTCATCATCAGACCAAGGAGCAGAAGAGCGCAAATACACAGTACGCCTTCTCATTAGATTCTTAAATGTTACATGCAACATGTTGAAGAGGAGCTGCCCTGTTCAATAAATTAACCTCAACATGATTAAAAGTGTGGAAAGTCAACAACTTTTGTCCTTGTCATTTGTCTATTATTGTCATATACTGGGATTAGACATGATTTCAGACAGGTTTTCAAAAGAAAGAAGTCTACCGCACACATTCTTGTATACCTGAGCGAGCCTGATGACGCACTGGTGAAACGCGTTGTTCGCTCTAATAAAACGAGCATAAAGTCAAGAATGTGTGCGTTAGACTTCTTTCTTTTGAAGTATTGAACATTCCTGCATCTACCAGCACCTAGGAGCTGTGCATGGAACTTTTAACTGTTGATGATGGTTTTGTTCAAAGGAAATCTTCAAGGATAGGAAGTACAAAAAAGGAGGCTACGTTTACATGTTGGTCTTACTGTAATTCCAAAATAATAATTCAAGATTTTAATAGTTCCGTTGAGTTTACATTGCACTTTTCATTTTATTCCGTATTGTGAACGTTTTAACATGACGTTTTCACAGCGGAATTAAGGTTTATTGGGAATTAAATGGAGTTAATTCGTAATCAAATGTCCCGTGTAAAAGAGACCATCACAGTACCTGCCAATTTCAACATAGTTGTACTACTCTCGCTACCCTTGGCGTGTCTGCACCCATTACCCATTTACATAGCTTTTTAAGTAAGCCTTTTCCGAGATCCTGGTCGTTGTAACGGGGGCTTGGTTTTCCCCAAAAAAATATGAATTTAAGTCATTAAGTAAATGTCAAAGTTCTTCAAATAAATTGTACTTCAATGAACATAAATGCATTGGGGATACGGCACCTTCTATTTCAAAGCAAGAAAAATGGAGAAAGCAATTGCATTTTACAATGCATCACAAAGTAAAGAAGCATCAAAAAAATAGCAGCATTTACATGTCTTTGGACATGCAAAAATTCACCTTACAAACTAAGAAATTCTTGAAAAATCAACTTTGTGTGTCCTAAACTGATATTTTATTGCCTATAACCCCCATACTCAAATAGCGGCCCGCGGGCCATTTGTGGCCCGCGGGGCATCTATTTGTGGCCCTCGAATAATTTTGAAAAAATTTACATTTTTTTTTATTTTTTTTTTTTTTGGTCCGATCGCGCTGCCGGCTCTTATTTTGAAATCGCGCCACAGACGCTAGGAAGATGCGTGCCGTGTCTCCGCCCCCTCAATCAGTTTCTCCCTGCAGGCTCCAAACAGAAGTGACAGAGGCTGTTGTGAGGTAGACTACTGAAGGGAAGGACGGTAGAACTTGTAAATAAATTATTTACAAAGTTCTCTTTGCCTCGTTTTTGAAAGTAATGGTCCACATTTCATTGCATACAGTGTGTTAGGACTTCGAATTGGTTTAGCACTAGCTGTAGCTAGTTGCTAACACAAATGAAGGCAAATTGTGTTTGAGCTCTGCTGGCAGCTAACTAGGGGTAGCCTACTTAAAAACGAATTGCTTGATAAACTTTTCACACTTGTAAACAGTCCCCAAATAGTTCGTTTGGAAAGCTAAGCCCCTCATAAGATTTCAAACAAAGTTATGAGCAACTTGATGATTTATTATTGGCTGTTGCATTTAATCAACATTGCATCAATGTGCCATTTTCTTGTTGGCAAAACCTGGTGTCCTCCTATCTATGTGTCCTCTTTGTTGGGTCCATTATTGCATCTGATGCTCATTATGCATGTGAGAGCTGCATAAACAAAGTCATAATAAGCAACATTTGTTTGAAAAGTGTTATCTTCAGGCTTATTGGTTTTCTCACTAAGAAATAAATGTTTATGAATGTAGTCTGCAAATATAGGCTAATCTTATGTCATTTAAAAAAGATAATCTTATGTCATTTAAAAAAAAATACTGAAGGGTGGGTGGCAATGACAGCAAGGCAGGCACCTCACCCCACAGTGCTCCAGAAAAATGCAGGCCCTTTATGAGAGAAATGTTCTCCCATCCTGTCACTGGAAACTAAATATCTGCTGTGGGTGTGAGTGCGTGTGTTTTGTGATTACAAAGGCCTTATCATTTTTTATTTTTTTTTAAATAATTTTTTTTGGTGGGGGTCGTGTCGTGTCAGCCCGGCCCGGCCCTTTATTGGGAGGAATTTTGAAAAACTGGCCCTCGGGGACTTTTAATTGAGTACCCCTGGCCTATAACCATGGTTTCTGATAACTACTTCGCATATGTGTTGCCTGGAGTCAACCAGCTTCTGCCAACGGTCAACGGGTATTGCAGCTCAGCTCAATTGTACTACATCCCACAATTGTACTACATCCCCCATTTTTTCCCCCATGAAATGCATTTTTATGACAGCCCACACGTTTTCCATGTGATTAAGGTCAGGGGATTGTGCTGGCCAGTCCATTAGTTTTATGCTGTTTGTCTTGAACCAAGATGTTGCTGGCTTGGTGGTGTGTTTGGGGTCATTATCTTGTTGAAACATCTACCAGTAGGCCCTGCCGTGGCCAACTGGAAGGGCACTCGCCTGCCATGCGGCTGACCCGGGTCCTTTGCCCAACTCTCCCCATCTCTTTCCCAATTCGCTTCCTATCCACCTCTCACGCTGTCCTATCAAATAAAGTCGACAAAGACCAAAACAAAAAAAGACCTACCAGTACTTCAAAGGCATTTCCTCTTAAGCACATGGCAACATGACTTCTTCCAGTATCCTGATGGGCTTAAACTTATTCATGATCCCTGATATATGGTAAATGGGACCAACGCCAGTCAATGAAAAAACATCCCCGTATCATGATGCTTGCTCCACCATTAGATAAGAGCAAAATCATGGTTCCAGACAAACAGCATCCAACTAATAGAGTGGCCAGCACAATCCCGGAATCACAATATCAGAAAGCTAAGTTGCCTGACAAAGAATTGCTGTTCATGAGGTAAAACTAAAAAATGCAGAGGAATTGTGGAATGAAGTTGAATTGAACTGGGCTGCAATACCGGTTGACCATTGCCAGAAGTTGTTCGGCCACAGATGCAAAGCAGTTATCAGAAACAAAATGGTTATGCAACAAAATAGTAGTTTAAGATACTTAGCTAAGTTTAACTTTCTCAGTTTGTGCAGTACAGTTTTGAATGTCCAAAGACGGTCACCATTGTTATTTTTTAACATCTCGTCACTTTCAGTGAAATATAAAATGTAATTACTTTTTCCAATTTTCTTGCTTTGAAATACAATATACAGTGTCCTCTCCTGCATTTGTGTTCATTCAAGTACAATTTATTTGAAGAATTTTGACATTTAGTCCTGCTTTTAAAGACTGTTCTTATTTTGAACACAACTGTATACCAACCAAAAATCACTAAAAGAGACATACTGTTTCATTATATCTTAAATAGATTTCTTGTGGACATTGCACATGGTCTGTGTGTGTGTGTGTGTGTGTGTGTGTGTGTGTGCGTGCGTGCGTGCGTGCGTGCGTGCGTGCGTGCGTGCGTGCGTGCGTGCGTGCGTGCGTGCGTGCGTGCGCGTGTCTGTGCGCGTGCGTGTGTGTGTTTTCTCTAGAGGTGTTACAGTGGATGCTGTGTCTGCAGTGTTGCTGTAAATGTTTTCAGTGTAGTGCTTGTGTTTAGAGGTGCTGTAACCTGATCGATGGCTGCTCTTGGCACCAGGCGTAGCGCCAGTTTTCTGTGTGTGTGCATGTGTGCGTGTGCGTGCGTGTGTGTGTGCGTGCGTGCGTGTGTGGTTGATTATGGGAAAATACCTGAGAGCTGCACTTCCACACATCTACTCTGTCACAGTTGTGCTCTGGTTACAGAAACAAACAGGAGTGTATGAGTTGGGGGTCTGCCGACATGTGCCTCAGTGTTTGCATTTTCAGGAGTCTACAACAAGATGTTCTCACTCGCTGTCCTGTGTTCAACGAAAAGCCCATCAACTAGAACCCATGACGCTGACAGGGTCAGTTGGGTCAAATGGGTCAGTTGTCTTAACTATTTAATTCTGAATTATTAATTTGGAATTAAAAACATCATGTTAACATGGCCATTGACAGATGCAGATGCAGAGAACTCCTCAGGTTTTCTGATTCATATTCATATTTTACTATGCAGTTGATTGTCCCCCAACAGTAACAGCCAGTCCCAGTCACTGGCAACACTATATCAGTAACTTTAAACAAAATGAGGCTATAAAATGAAGATCATTAAAACACTGTCAGCTTAGGAGAAAGTATATAAATGTTTGCACCCTGGAGCTTCCAGGGGGATATATACCCAGATGTAATAAAGAACTGAAGCGTTCGTCTTTTACAGGTTCAAATGAACCTGGATGAAAAGGCGTTGAGATAGCCACTGTGTGCACACACTGTGCATGGCCTGTGCTTGAAAACACTGCCTTTGGCAAGCTCACGCGCTGTAAGTGCTTTCAGTTTCTCCGTCGTGGTTTTTGTGAGTGTGTGTGGTGGATTTTCATCCATTGTTATCCTATCAAAGTCCTTCCAGCTCACTGCAGTTCTTGGACCATGTGGCATTTTACTGTTGGGTTTGAAGTCAGTCCAGGTTGCCGGGTGATTGTAAGCAGGGCCACTGACAGCTTTGACCGGGCCCCCCTCTCAATACATAGCATACCATAGGCGTGCATAGATACAGTAGGGACGAGGTGGGGCTAAAGCATCTTCCCCTTTGCCCTCCTGTACAAAGTTATTTTTTTAAAGTGTTTTGTCTCAATGTACTGTGGTCCATATTGACATGATAATGTACAAATGCTTCACGATCAAAAGCATGTGATAATAATGCCCTAATGTAATATTATATAGCCTTTATAGCCTACAACTGGAAGTTCTAACGCTCCCCCCAGAATGTCTTTGCAGCCCTACAATGTAATGGTGTCCCCTAGCTGGGCCCGGGACAACTGACCTGTTAGCCCCCACCCTATCGTCAGTGGGTCTGACTGTACTGTAAGTGCAAGACAAAGCTTTCAGTGTTCTGGCCTCTGGGGGTTCACAGGCCTTCTAGGATTATTAATTAAAGCAATGCCAATGCTTAAGCCCTTGTTTACACTAAGTCTTGCAAGTCAGATTTAAAAATATCTGAGGTTGTCGGCAAAGATTGCTTGAGAAAAATGCCAAAGTGGGCAAAATTACATGCATTTTTAAAATACTTACATATGGTTAAATATACTGTAGTTTATGTGTGGTAGCAGTGCTAACATCCAAAATGCTGGTGCAGGACAAAAAGAAGCATGCAAATGTGCAATTAAAAAGAATGCATACAACTGTTTTCATAGCCTTGTGAATGTCTTCGTAGTCTCCTCATGTACAATGGGAGTGCGCGGACATTCCATTTTATTTCATGTAAACATAAATGTGTGAAATTTTGAAATAAACCAAAATGGTTACAGTAGTTCATCAACTTGTAACAGGATGGGAAAATTGGCTTTGCCACCTTCTATGGTGTATAAGCATGGAATGAGCATACGGAGGAGCGGGCAACAATATCACTTACTGTACAACCTGTAAGACATCTGATTCTGAAAAAAACTGCTGAGTGTTGCTTTAGCTACTCATAATTTTCTTTCCTTTGCCTTCTATGCCTTCTTTGCCTTCTTCAGCATTCTAATTCAATTTCTTCAACATTAAAATACTGTAGGCGTAATGATAGGCGTAATAATAATAGGCGTAAATAATAAATTAGGCTACATATACATTAAAATACTGTACATCGGCGCTAAGCCCCCCACATTTGGGCTTGCATGCCCATGGGGACCCCGGTTCGAATCTGGATGGGGTCATTTCCCAACCCTACCCCATTTCTCTCCACATTAATTTCCTGTCACTCTCCACTGTCCTATCTGCAATAAAGACAAAAAGCCCATAAAAATATCTTAAAAAAAGAAAAAATACTGTACATCTACAGCCAACATGTATATGTAAGAATAGTCCCATTCAATGTGCAGTCCATTCATTTCACACGCACGCACGCACGCACGCACACGCACACACATACACACACACAAACACACTCGCACACACACACACACACACACTCGCGCGCACACACACACACACACACACACACACACACACACACACACACACACACACACACACACACACTTGCACACACACATACACACACACACACACACACACACACACACACACACACACACACACACACACACACACACACACACACACACACACCTCGGGTCTGGGGCTGTCCCAGCTCAGGTATCATTGCAGTAAGGACATGGGGATGCCAAACAAACACTCACACTTGCAGCTTGTGGACCAATGCTCCAGAGTAAGCTTACCTTTTCTGAAAACCTGCCAGCGAGCGTCATTAGTAGACTAGAGTAGAGTACTTTTTTTAATCCCAAGGGAAATTAAGGAGTTTGACAGCTTACATAGATACAAGACATACACAAAGACCTAATATATATATGTTATTATAATATTATATTAATATTACATGTTATATTATATTAAGATATAGCATAGTGTTCCCTGAAAGTGTTTTGAACAGTGCCATATATAGAGTATACGTTCCAGTTCTTGGCATAAATTGGAGTGGGGGAGGGGGTGGGGCAATGTGTATGTGTGTATGCCTTATTCTACAAACTCACACGGTAGTCACAAGCACTGTCTCATTTCTGTAGTCTGTTTGAGCAGCAGCGTTAGGGAAGTGCCAGGAATAGAAAGTAGCTGCTTCAGTGCTTTGTGTCAATGTATTGGGTACAACAGGAATGGTATTAAAAGTGTGGATGCAAGCAATATGTTAATGTAATCTTTTTGCACAGCCAAATCATGAAAATCAGCTGAAGATACAGTAAACAAACTATTTATACAGGCCCAGGATATTATTTTTTTTATTAATAGATTTTATATTTTGCAAATGACAAATTACTGCCATTGCTCCAAGAGATCCATTTCCTATGGCAGAATATTGTACAGTACACGCTGCCACTGACATCTTTACCTTTGTCTTTCCTAGTCCAGGTGTTCCATACAATACAACACAACTGCTGTGAGTGAGTTTGCAACATTGCCCTTTGTGTTCCACCAGTAAAAGCTACTCTACGGTCGGTAACCCACACTATCCATGTCCATTGTGTATTTTGACAGGGCTGGAGCTATAGAGGGGGCATTTGCCCCTGGGCTTAGGGCCCTCTTGTATTGGTGCTGGGGGCCCTAATGTGGCCACGTCGGGCCGTATGTTGGGGCCCTATCAGTGTTTTGGCCTTGGGGCCCTGTTTGCAATTGTTATGCCACTGTGTTTTGATCCACATGATATGACGCCGATGGCAGACCAGCACTCCCACCACAATTACATAATTTCCACATGATGTTCAGTCTGCCCTCTAAGGTTTTTTCTTCCTGGTAATTTCCCTCATACTGTGCGAAACAACCTCCTGACGCACCACTTTCTTTAGGACATCACGCTGGCCTACTCCACCCATCAGGGAAGCTGATGGCAGGGGGGGCGGGGGGGGGGGGGGGAGGGGGGGGGGGGGGGGGGGGGTTGGCAAACTGGTCAGTTGTCCCAGGCCCAGGGGAGAGAGGGGGCCCTGAATTGACTTATGTGTTGCATGGGGGGGGGGGCTTCCACGTCAGTTTGTCCTGGCCCCGGCCAATGGTGTCAGTGGCACCTTCCCCTGAAGCCTACTGTAATCCTTGTTAGGACTGTTTGTATTAGTACTGAAACTCTATGAGTAGGGAAGTGCTTTCCAAAAACACGTTCAGCTGTTCAACTCTTCCTCTCCCCGCTGCAGATCCTCCCTTTGCTCTGGTTAAATATGTCCATGTTTTCCTTAGCAAGACTTACTGGTGTTTTATGCTCTTGCATGGCCCTTCTTTACAGCTTAATTGTTCTCACATGATGTCCTTTGAATATTTTTCTAGGCTACTGTACTACACAGGATAAGGTTTGAGGACTCTTCATGAAGTTCAGCTGATTTGTTTTTACTTATTGATGGGGGATTTATTTGGCATGTATTTGATAGGATAGTGAAGCATTGACAGTTTTGCATTGACTGTTGTTCAGTTTTAGAAATTCGAATCTATTTTGTAAAGATAGACTTAACATAGTGCTGTGGGAATATAGAAAGCACTTCCGTGAGTCCATCACGGAAAACATTTCCAAATGAGGGGCACGGAATTTTGGCAAAATCTATGAAACTGACACAGAGTTCGTGTCCCAAAGATCCGTGTCCATTCCCGGAATTCTGAGAGATCAGGCTTGGTGTCTTGGTGTGACCTGATGTAAGCATTGACCTGATGCAATGTCACCTCATCCTGAGGGAGGGCCGTGGTAGCCAGAAATGTCACTCCTCTAAGTAACTGAAAAGAAAACAAAGGTCCGCAACACTGTTAAATGCTCCCAAATATTTAATGGCCATTAAATATTTGGGAGCATTTAACAGAAACATTTAATGGCCATTAAATATTTGGGAGCATTTAACAGTGTTGCGGACCTTTGTTTTCTTTTCAGTTATCTTACGTTTGGTCCAGCACCTGTGCCACTGATGTGCGCGCATTCTTTGACTTTCTGAACTCCTCTAAGTAAACCAATTAAATCTCAGCCTCCAAAGCACATAAAAACGTGAAATGGGTTGCATATAAAAGCCAAGGCCCTCCTCTTGCGTTAGCATGTGTTCATTCAGCTCTGAAATACCCACATTTTTATTTTAAAAATCTCAAATCTCACAAGCCTTAATGCTCCGTCTATGTCACATCAGGTGCCTATAGGTCAGTGGTGCAGCATGCACGCAACATCCAGCATCAATGGGTTAAAAGGGAAATCATCGGCGTGAGCTTATCTTGAACCATCTAGCACTGACACAGCTTCATAATGAATCATGAACGCCTGTTCTCAGACCAGCTGACCAGGATAGACTTTGGCACCGGCCCATTTATCCTGCCTTTACATTTCACCTTGTTTGGCATCGACTTTCAAAGTAAGACACCTTTCAAAGACAAAGCAGAATTTATTATTAGTTTCTATCTTACCCAATGAAACGGAACGGCTTTAGTAAGATAGCACTTCTCAAAACTCAAAAAGCTCCAAAAGCTATACCGTAAACCTTCTCACCTCATTGTCAGCACAAGAATTTTAAAAAATCTCAAAGTTTTTTGTTTTGTTCCTACGGTACAGTAGGCCTACTTATTATTTTCCACTCTAGTTGGTCCCCGTTTTTTATTTCAGGACCCTCGAAGTGACGTTAATCTTTCAGGCCTCAGAAAGCTCTCTCCAGCCTATAAGCCCTACCTCTGAGGCCGACCCACGCTGATGCTGCAGCTACTGCCGCCCAGTCTCACCAAGTCAGACCCGCCTCAGACTGGTTCTATCCAGTTGCATTTGTACTTTATGTGTATGTGTGTGGGTGATGAAGATGGTGGTGGTGGTGGTGGTGTGTGTGTGTGTGGTGTTGGTGTGTGTGTGTGTGTGTGTGTGTGTGTGTGTGGGAGGGATGGGGAGGAGGGGGGGGGGGTGTCTGCTCTCCATAAAAACTGATAAACTTTGTGTGTACTGTATGAGTGTGTGTGCACCTTTATTATGTGTGTGTTTATTGTGTGTGTGTGCGCACGCGCGTATGTATGTGTATGTGTGTGTGTGTGTGTTTATTATGACTGTGTGTTTGTGTTTGTTTGTGTGTGTCTGTGTGCGCATGGGTGTATGTGTGGGTGTATGTGTGTGTGTGTGTGTGTGTGTGTGTGTGTGTGTGTGTGTGTGTGTGTGTGTGTGTGTGTGTGTGTGTGTGTGTGTGTGTGTGTGTGTGTGTGTGTGTGTGTAAAAATATGTCTTAGGGCATTGCAAAGGTAAGGTACAGTAACTCTACCCTGGGAGAGGCCATCTATGGCTATTCTGTCCTGCTGGGCTTCCAGGAGTATGGCTTCATGTTGTGGGGAAGGTGGGAGCGGAGGTCATCAACCAATAGCGTAGAATACATTTTTCCCCCTCCGTCCTCTTTGCTATTGGCACCCACTGTACTGCCCTACAAAGGCAAAGTGCAGTAACTACGCCAGCATTGAAAATGAGAAAAATGCCTTCAAAGCATTGTATTAGGTTGGATATTGTAGTCACTGCAAATTTGACATAGCAATATCTCTAACACGGCCATATTTCCATATATCCATCTCTTTTTCTAAGGAATACAATGGACATTGTTCTAGGAGAGAGACTATGGACACTCCTGGACACTTTATGGCCACCTTGTCTTGGCTACTATGTGCCACTTAGCTAAGGCACATGTGAACACTGTGGACACTTTACACTTATTTTTTATTTATTTATTTTTTTTTTGGTGTGTGTGTGTGAGAGAGAGAGAGAGAGAGATGCCTTGGCAATAAGTATGCAACAGTGAGCTATATGATTATTTTATGTGTAAATATGTGTGTCATGTCTTGTGGACAATGTCTTTATGTCTTTATGTATGTGTGTATGCTACTTGACACCTTAATTTCCCCCTGGGATCAATAAATGATACTCTACTCTACTCTACTCTACTCTACTCTACTCTACTCTACTCTATATTTGGACCGTAAGGTTTTTGTCACAAGAGGTGTAAAGGAGGTGTAATGAAGACCATTTTCAGTCTAAACTCAATTTTCACAACATACAGTATGTAGTTACTGCACTTTGCCTTTGTAGAGCAGTGTATACAGTTGTATGTGTGTGTGAGAGAGAGAGTGTGTGTGTGTGTGTGTGTGTGTGTGGGGGGGGGGTTACACACACACACAAGCACAAGCTCTGTTATGGTGCCGTCCAGCAGAGTGTTGCTGTTGTTGCACTGTGCAATGTGAACCAATCCAAGCAGCCGGCTGAAATGAAAACCGCTGCGAAGTTTCCGTGAACTCTGACCCCTGCTCACGGGCGGTAAAGAGGGCTATCGGAGGAGAGAGGGTGGCCGTTGAACCGCCTCACCTTCCTAGCGGGCCCCAGCCTCAACACTCTTCTCTCTCTCTCTTCACATCACACACCCAGCCAGCCAGCCCCACGACCCTCTTATCAAACAGCTGGTCGTCACCACCCTACCCTCCCACAGCCTCCCTCTCTCTCTCTCTCTCTCTCTCTCTCTCTCTCTCTCTCTCTCTCTCTCTCTCTCTCTCTCTCTCTCTCTTACCTTTTGGGCTTTGTCTGCCTCGGCCTCTCTGTCTCTGTCTCTGTCTCTGCCTGTCAGTTTCTCTCTCTTTCTCTCTTGTGGTGATTTTTTTGGATGAGGATAAACTCACTCCCCTCTCCATTGTGCTGCGGGGTGTGTGTGTGTGTGTGTGTGTGTGTGTGTGTGTGTGTGTGTGTGTGTGTGTGTGTGTGTGTGTGTGTGTGTGTGTGTGTGTGTGTGTGTGTGTGTGTGTGTGTGTGTGTGTGTGTGTGTGTGTGTGTGTCTGTGTCTGTGTGTCTGTGTCTGTGTGTCTGTGTCTATGTCTTTGTCTGTGTGTCTGTTTGTGTTTCTGTGTGTCTGTGTGTGTTTCTGTGTGTGTGTGTGTCTGTATGTGTGTGCATGTGTGTGTGTGTGTGTGTGTGTGTGTGTGTGTGTGTGTGTGTGTGTGTGTGTGTCTGTGTGTGTGTGTGTGTGTGTGTGTGTGTGTCTGTGTCTGTGTGTGTGTGTGTGTGTGTGTGTGTCTGTGTCTGTGTTTGTGTCTGTGTCTGTGTCTATGTCTTTGTCTGTGTGTATCTGTGTGTATCTGTGTGTCTGTGCGAGTGTCTGTTTGTGTCTGTGTGTGTGTGTGTGTGTGTGTGTGTGTGTGTGTGTGTGTGTGTGTGTGTGTGTGTGTGTGTGTGTGTGTGTGTGTGTGTGTGTGTGTGTGTGTGTGTGTGTGTGTGTGTGTGTGTGTGTGTATGTTTGTGGTGTGTGGGGGAGAGTTAAGGTCAGCCTTCCCGGGCCTGCTGGGAAAGAGGGCTGCACTCTCCTGCGAAGGAGAGAAGGAGTTTATTAGCAGCACCACTGAGCTGTCGTGACTCATCACCTCTCTCACACACACACACACACACACACACACACACACACACACACACACACACACACACACACACACACACACACACACACACACACACACACACACACACACACACACACACACACACACACACACACACACACACACACACACACACACACACACACACACACACACACACACACTCCCATTCTCACACAAAGGAAGAGGGAAAATGGATCATGAGTGAGTCTGGTAGAGAGATAGAGAGGGGGAGGGAGAGAGAGAGAGAGAGAGAGAGAGAGAGAGAGAGAGAGAGAGAGAGAGAGAGAGAGAGAGAGAGAGAGAGAGAGAGAGAGAGAGAGAGAGAGAGAGAGAGAGAGAGAGAGAGAGAGAGAGAGAGAGAGAGAGATGCTGCCCTGAGTGGCCCTGCAGTGTGTTGGTGGGATTCTTGAGGGAAGCTGAGTCAGCTGTTACTGGCTGCTGCGGTTACTCCCAGGCAGCCCTCTGCATGCAGTCACACACACACACACACACACACACACACACACACACACACACACACACACCCACACACACACACACACACACACACACATACACACACACACACACACACACAGATAGACACACACACACGCACGCACACGCACACGTACACGCACGCACACGCACACGCGCACACACATTCGCACACGCACACACACACACACACACTCTCTCACACACACACACACACACACACACACACACACACACACACACACACACACACACACACACACACACACACACACACACACACACACACACACACACACACACACACACACACACACACTTCAAAACACGGTGAGGATCTCCTCTGATTTGTTTACCATCTCTGCCTCTTTGTTTACCATCTCTGCCTCTTTCATCAATGGTATTTGTATTCACATTTCAGTGTTAACAGTAGCCTATATTTTTATTGAATGTTCTTTATTGTATTAGGGAATGATGTTTTGTTTCTCCATATTGTTTTCTCTTGAATAGATAGCCGACTGTAAAATACTTCATTAATCATCATTTAATTTGTCATCTTCATCAAGGATTACAGTAAAATGGTAATGTAAGCCTGTGGCGTTAAGTTCTGCTAGGAAGACGAGACGGTACCTCACTCTCATCACTGCCCTTAATTATCCAATCACAGCTCCCGGTTGGGGAATCCCGCCACATCACTCGCTCATCCCCAGCGTTCAGCCAATAGAATGCATACGCATTTGTTTTAAAACTCTCTGTTTGTTTCCGCTCTTTGCTACACAGAGTAAGCCGACGCCGACGCCGACACCCCGCCTCCATCCCCTTCAACCTCCATCTCCTTCGGCCTCCTTCTCCTTCGACCTCCTTCTCCAGATGTCCTGGTTCCCTGCTCCGCTTCAGCCACCTTCTGCCTTATCCCCATGAGCCACCGTCACCAGTTGGTCCCTGTCCTGTGATGGAGATAGGCTTCGCCCCCTGCCTCATCATCGGCAGGATATGAGCCCCCTTTACAATTTTAATTCTGCACCTGCGCCAAAGACAATTACCTCCTTGTATATCAATAAATATCTTTAATTTTATTTTGCCTATCGAGTCTTCTATGGTAGAACTAATATGATGCTGATTGTGATTTTGAAATTGTCCATGATTGTTGAATTGTCTTGAGTCTTAACTAATTAGGCAATATTATTACGGCCTGGCAGGCATTCTTCATGAACACATTGCAGCTTTATGATTGCCATATTGGCTGGCTGTAACAAACTAATAAACTTGGGGGTCACATCATTCATTGATGTGCAATGTCCACATGTGTGACCACCTTAGTGACTTTCATGACTCAATGATTGATATGTGACAAAAAAAAGATGAAAAAGTCTGCTTTTTCGCTCCCACTATTTCTTCCCATGATGCTTCATTTCAGGTCAATGGACCCTTCTCTTGTCTGTGCCAATTTTCTCCTTCTTTCAGGTGAGATGTTTGGATGTGCAGGCTTTAACCTGTCTCGACACCTTGATGTGTGATCTTAGACCCATGGAAAGGGGTTATCCTAACAAGTGCACGCTACAGAAATAAATACCTTATTATTCCCACATCAGCATTAGACCTGAAGAAAGTCTGACCAGACGGGACGTCAAGCTCCAAAAAGGAAGTCCATTTGCCAACACCTAAATTCTTTTGACCTGGATGACCTCAACGAATCCTAAGAATCCGCATATCCATATTATACATCGGCAGGGAAATAACAGTTCTACTAACTTCTTGAATACATTAAAAATGCTTTTTTTTTAGAGAACAGTAACTTTCATTCATCTCAAAGGAAATAAAGGTATTCACCTTTGGTTTTAGGCTAATTTGAATAAAATCAAATATTTTTAAAAATCACTATTCAAAAAAAAGTCTTGAACCTTTTTTTCATGGTGCGTGCATTGAACATACATGTTAACCCTAGGTGAGGTAATCTGCTGGAAAGGTCACTGGTAAATATATACCCATCGCCTGCCATTGCATAGCATGCCATGCAGCCGCATGCTAGCTCCACGCTGATCGATCAGCAGGTTGGCTCTTTATGTAACTATCTGTAACCTCAGATGCTACTGACAGGCCTTAGCAACCCAATATCCTGATGTGTACCCGTACCGTACCGTACCCGTGTGTGAGCCCAACTGAAGTCATCAAGTACTAGCCAACGCACGCATCCACCAGTACGATTAACACGACACATGCACATACCCAGAAACCCCCACTCACACCAAGTCACATTCGCACACACATAGACACAAGCACAGACACCAATTTGCACACACAGACTCAGACCCAGACTCAGACCCACACACATACACACACGCGGACACACACAGACACATACACAAGCTCACACACATACACATACACACACATGCACACACACACACACACACACACGCACACACACGAGCGCATGCACGCACACACACACACGCACACACTCACACACACATACACACACACAAGCACACACACACCTCGTCTACTGAGAGGATTATGAGGGGGGGTGCAAACCCGTGGTGGCAGGCGTGTTCTGGGTGACTGTGGGAATAGCGTGTCCCCCTGTAGCCTGGGGACCAAGGGGCTGTCTAGCCGGCTGAGACCAGTATGAGCTCAAACCTCAGCTCTCCTGCTTCAGAGCGGCTGGGCTCTCTACCTCCCATCTGCACTCTCCGCCTCGACCCCTGGTATTAGCCTCTGTGACCCCCGCACAAAGGACCACGACGTCAAGGACCAGGCCTGCCGAAGACATCAAAGTAGACTGGAGTTAGACCCCCGTTTCTTTCTTTTTGTGTGTGTGTGCGGCTTTCACTTGTTCGCTTCAGCCAATTCAGCGTTTTTTTGCTCTCCTGTCTATTCAGCTGGGCCTCTTATGAAGTCTACTGTAGCTTAACTTGCCTACCTCTCTTTCGGGACTGTTTTCATAGATCCCACTTGTTCTCTCCTTCATCTCTTTTTATTCTTTTCTTGACGTCTTTTTTCTCTGATCTTCCATTCATCTCCCATCTCTCGCTCCCATTCCTTTTCTGTTCGCATCCTCTCATTTCCCTGCAACAGCCCTACTCTCTTAATGCATGGCACAGCATACATTTTACACTACTAAAAAATCAAACTAACACACCCCGCACCTCATAATTTTAAGTTTTAGTCCTGCTACTGCAGTCTTCTCATCATCACGGTAGGGACACATAGGAGGCGAAGCAAGCGAAGCGAAGAGAGGCGAAATCCAACCGTCATTAGGTCGTTGCGGCGAATCAAATGGAATGGAACAGTTAAATGTTGTTGATTTGATTGGGCCGCGGCAGGCGAATTCGCTCCTCATTTGCATAACATTAAACTTTCTTTAATAATTTCGCTCCTGTTCACTTGCTTTCACTTGCCATCGCTTGCCTTCGCCTCTCTCGTAGGAATGAATGTCAAAGTTCGCAAATTTGCGTGTATGTGTCCCTACCGTCACTTATTTTGACATTTCCTCGTTTGAATGTTTAACCACTTACCTCAGAACAAATCCTCATCCTTCAGGTAGAGCACTGCTCAGAAGGCTATCAGAACGAACGGTCACCCCACTTGTTTAGGGCAAGCTCGCCTTTCAACAACAACAACGACAAAATGCTTGGCAATATTCAAAATCATGTTTCCAAATGTATCAGCTAGTGGCCAATGCTAGTGGCCAATGCTGAGTTTATGTATTCGTTTGTATTTTGGTTTGTTTGTTTATATTATATATGAATGTTTTGCATAACCCCATTTGAGGATCACAGGGCTGTACACACACCATCGCTCTGATTCTGCAATGACATCACACAGTACTACATACACATGAGAGTGTGTCCTCCTCCTGTGCTGCCTGACTTCAAGCCTGAAATAGCAAACAGGACACAGTGGAAGACAAAACAAAGTAAACGGAGGATTGCTACCCAAACATCCCCCTCATCCCATCCGCTGACCCAAAACATCCTTTGCCATCCCAGTCCAGTGCAGGTTGCCAGCCATGAAGGTCCTGTTTGTGCAGGTCAAAAGGTCAAGCAAACTGTCATTTTGCTTTAACCAAAGCTAGCCTGTAAAAAAGCCATTAAAACATTATTATTCAAATCAGCGTAGCCTATTATATCACTTTACACGTAGCCATGCAAGGTTTAATATATATATATATATATATACTGTAAAAATATACTGTATATACATTATGAAATTCATTGACCAGATGAACAAATTGAGGAGGAAAGATTCATAGGCTATATATGGGGATATCAGATAGACTAGTGCCATCTTCATCAGAAAAGAAACACCTGCTGCACCTATGCAGTATATTCTGCTGCCAGTATGCATACCACACAATATTGTGACTAGTCACTGTTACAAGTCACTGATGTTATTTACCAAGATGGTCTACGTTTGTAGATGCCCTACATATACCAAGGAACTTTGAACTTTGGTTCAAAAACATGATATAGGCCTAGGCCTAGGTCTAGACATATTTTACAGTCCAGTTTTTTAAAAAGCTGAGGGATATATTTTTTGCCAATTTTAATGTTAAGTGTGTTATGTGATTCTTCATCATACTGATTATGAAAGGTGCTTGCCTTATTTAATTAAAAAATACTAAAAAAAAAAAAAAAACAACAACAACAAGTGTAGCCCATGTTAATTGGCTCAGGTAGAATAAGCCAATACGAATAAGGTCATGATCAGTCATTAATTGGTCTCATGAAATGTAGGCCCATGTACATATTTCTTTGAGAATGTGGAGTATTAGAGCTGTGTGATTTCCCCTTAGTGTATGTTTTTGTACGTCTCATTACTGTGCGTCATGACTGCAGTCAGAGGTAACATAATCCACCGAGAGGGGGGAGTTCATGTGACTGCGTGTTCTGACACTCCCGTTGCCCATTCCCAGCACCCAGTGGCGGCGCAGGCCCAATGTCTTTTTTTCCTGGTTGTTATTATCCACAAACCGGCTCAAACTGGAATAGTCTCAGCATTAACAATCCGGCATGCCCTTATCATAAAACTTTGTATCCATGACCCTGTTGCTGTTTTTTCCCTTCATTGTGCTATGCTTGAAGCTCTCGATGGTTTTCACTGTGTGAAACGGCCATGGACAACAGTAATGAACTAATGAAATAGACAATAATAATTTCCATGCTTGTGAATAAGTTGCTGATCCAATAAGAAATCTGCTCCTCTGAATATGATTATTGTTGCAAATGTGTTCCCGCAAAGAATGCGCGCCCCCTTGCCCCCAGCCCTCCACCGTTGCTTCACAAGGTGCCAAAGAAATTCCCCGTTACGTCTCTGTGCGCATAGTTTCCGCTGTTGACTACGCGCGGTGGAGCTGCGCGTGTCCGCAGGACCGCCGTTTCCCCCGGTGGACTGCGCACCGCACCACCCCGACCAGCGAAAACAGCTTTGAACCGGTTTTGTTTCTACCGGCGACTCGGTGCCAAGCGGATGCAAGGGTTCAAAGCATCCCGCAGACAGCACCCCAATCCTAATAATAGCAGGGACAACCAGGGACTCCAAGTGATGAGTAGATATGTGGCTTATTTTACTCCAGTTTTCATTCGGACGTCAGGGCATCCTTAATGGCAGCACCGAGGCTTCCATGTGCACAATTATCCCTGCGGGTGCCTTGCGATCATTTTGAGGTAAGAGGAACAATTATGCAGCGTTGTTTTTAATTGCCTCTAGCATGTAAAAAGTAAATTGCCTCGTGTTTGGTTGTGGCACTGTTTTTGTCCCTTTTTCTATTTTTGAAAGCGCACCTTTAAGGTGCAGTCGTGCAGACTTCTGATTCGAAATTGACGCTAAGGTCTGACAGGCGCTCAGCATGTACCAGGCTGCTTCAAAAGTTCTGCAGCCAGCAAGCGCGTGATCCAAAGGATGCTGAGGCAACTGTAGCACGAGCGAGCGGCTCTCTGCATGCACACAAATTATTCATAACTCTTTGAGCTGAGACATCGGCGGTTTCTTGAAGGAGCTCCCTACTCCCCAAAACCAAAACAAATAGTCCGTGAGAGAACATGGTTAGTGAAATACTGGTGAGTAAAAGGGCGATGAAGGAAGGTAGTTTTGTCCCACGATACGAGACGACGGCTTGAGCTCTCCTCCTCCTTTGAGGTGTGGTCTTAGCAGGAGCATTCAAAACTAGGCAGCGCGCGATGGATAGCGCGAGAAAGCTCCAAGGAGCCTGAAGGCAACATACCTGCCTGCTCCGCCAGGCACGCTGAAGTCAGCCAGGACGGACAACAACACATCTTCAGCATCCGTCACTTTACCATCTTTACCTTCTCTGTTTTTTTTAATGTAAGTGTCTCAGGATGCCTATTTTAATTGTGACACCTGTCTAACTTATTGTTTTTGGTTCAGTTGTTTGTGTTTGGTGTATTTCTGTGTTTTGCATGCACGTTGTAATGCCTTTGTCAAATCCCCTCTCTCTCCATTTTCTATCCTCTCTCTCTCTCTCTCTCTCTCTCTCTCTCTCTCTCTCTCTCTCTCTCTCTCTCTGCAGCTCATCTTGTTGAGAACATCCCCAATTTGAGAGAAAGAACAACATGGGTGGTGTAACTGCAGAGAAGGCCCTGGATGGAGGCTGGGGGTGGGTGGTTGTGGTCAGTGCCTTCATGGCCCAGTTCCTGTCCTGGGGGTCGCCCACGGCCGTCGGGGTGCTGTACCCGGAATGGCTGGCCACCTTCCAGGAGGGCAAAGGAATGACCGCCTGGGTCGGATCCATGGTATCCGGAATCGCACTGCTCACAAGTGAGTACAAAAAACAAACTTGAGTGTGTGTGTGTGTGTGTGTGTGTGTGTGTGTGTGTGTGTGTGTGTGTGTGTGTGTGTGTGTGTGTGTGTGTGTGTGTGTGTGTGCAGTGTACATTATGGGTATACGTCAGAGGCCTGGTCTTAACTACCCTCAGACAAAAAAATGTGAATTGAGTGGAAATGTATGGATGACATTGCCAAGCTAATAAGTTGATCCAAAGTATTGAATTTGTTTAGGTTCAATTCTGTTGAGATGCCATATATTTAATTGTTCGTCTCAGAGTAGCACCACAGATTATTACATTTTATTGAAGGTGATAATTAAATTGATGTGTGACGCGTCTAGGACATCCTTGCATCAAAGCTTGTTTTTGTACAGCAGCAGGTGATAGGCACGGATCTGATCTGCTCCAGGCTGACAGTCAGTACCATAGATAAAATAAAATAAAATCCTCGTTCATCATGAAGAATTCCTCTCATATCTCCGGTAACCATATGTGACATCCTCCGTTTAAGAACAATATTCTGTTATGAACGATATTTGTCAAGCGTGTGTCGTGTGGTGCCCCCTCAATGGTCAAAAATGGTTGGTTCTCCTGGGCGCTGAGCCCTCATGGGTCATTTTATTTGGCCTGTGAGATTATTTCAGATGTTTATTATAGTTGACCCACATACTCCATTCATATAGGCTATAGTAACA
>NC_085880.1:11756256-11816256 GCF_034702125.1 Engraulis encrasicolus | reverse complement strand
GCAGTGCGTGCGTGGAGAGCTTTGGCGCGCGGCCCGTGACCATATTCAGTGGCGTGATGGTGGCGGGTGGCATGATGCTCAGCGCCTTCGCCCCCAACATCTCCTTCCTCATCTTCTCCTACGGGGTCGTAGTTGGTACGACTCCCACAATGCACCAGCACCAACACCAGTGGCACTACAGTGCTGCTGCCACTGCTACTGCTACTGCTACTGCCACTGCTACTACCACCGCCGCTGCATAGTCGAGCAGGCGCTGCCACGTGCCGCTTTTTAGTGCGCACTCACTCACATCCATCTGTCTCTGGATGGTGTGTGTGTGTGTTTTGGACACGCTGTTACTGCGACCAACAGGTAGGCGGCGATAGAGAGAGAGGCAGACGAATACAACAGAGATCAGCTATGACATGAGTCAGGGTCTCATACTTTACACATACAGGACATGACTGTGTGCACATGTAGTCACTCACAAAAACACGCGCACACGCACGCACACACACACACACACACACACACACACACACACACACACACACACACACACACACACACACACACACACACACACACACACACACACACACACGGGTCATTCGTATTGGTCAAATGGGGGTGAGGGCGCTAGGCTATGAAGCACTATAGTTGCCTGCTGCCTATAGGCATTGAGGGCGCTACAGTCGGCTAGGCTATTTATTACGCACTAGCTACATTATGACTGCTAGTGGATTAGGTATTGCGTCAGAGTTGCCCTGTCGAGCCTTCGAAGTGCGAACTGGAATCCAAGGAATGTCCCTCCTCAAGCGTGCATGTGTTTCTGATGACCCTGGAAAGATGCTTAGTCACATGTATGTAGGGAGTGAGAGAGAGGGAAGGAGTGAAGAAGAGAGGGAAAGAGGAAGGGAGGGAGGGAGTAGGAGGGGCAGGAGAGGAGAGGAGAGGAGGGCAGAGAGAAGAACATCAGAAAGTGTGAGAAGATACATTGGGGGGGAGAGAGAGAGAGAGAGAGAGAGAGAGAGAGAGAGAGAGAGAGAGAGAGAGAGATAGAGGGAGAAAGAGAGGGGGGGGAGGGGAAAAGAGAGAGAGAGATCCTGAAATAGAGAAGGGGGTGTGTATGGGTAGCTATCCGTCATGTCATGTCAGTGTGATGGTGTGAGCATACCGTAGAAGACGACACGGATGGCACACGGGGGCAGGGAGCTTACGCAGCCATGTCTGGATTTAGGTGTGTGTGTGTGTGTGTGTGTGTGTGTGTGTGTGTGTGTGTGTGTGTGTGTGTGTGTGTGTGTGTGTGTGTGTGTGTGTGTGTGTGTGTGTGTGTGTGTGTGTGTGTGTGTGTGTGTGTGTGTGTGAGAGTGAGTGTTGACACACGTAAACAATTTTTCAGACATAGAGGCAGCAGAGAACCAGAGAGTGTGGCGCACACACACACACACACACACACACACACACACACACACACACACACACACACACACACACACACACACACACACACACACACACAGAACATTCACATCCGTACATACTGAGCACCCACGGAAAGAGAAACGCACATATGCACATGCACGTGCACACGTGAGCTCACACCCCCTACACCGCCACTTTCACATGTGCTATGCATATTTAAACTGTGTGATGCATGCATATTTAAAGTAGGAGATCCTTTTACCAAGGAAGAACACAGGGTTCTTTACCCCCGGATTAGCTCTTGAAATATCTTGAAATAAAATCAAAAGATCATTCAGTAGGTCAAATGGCCAGGAATACGTAGCGGATGACCTAGAACATTTTGATTCTGTCCGAAATAGTCTTGAGGGTTAGATAAAACATTAATAAATAAAAATAAATCAATGAAAACAACATCTGTCACCTGATATGAAGAGATGATCTGAAGATGGTCTGATGTGTGTTGTGGTCTTTTTTCCCCTTTTTCTTCTTCACAGGTCTTGGCTGCGGTCTCGTCTATGCTGCTACACTTACCATCACCTGTCAATATTTTGACAAAAGACGTGGTCTTGCTCTCGGCATCGTCACTACAGGTAGGAAACTTTGTTTGAGCGTGCATGTTGGTTTAGTTATGTGAGGGGGAGGGGGCTCTATGTGTTTGACCCGTCCATATGCAGTTCAAGATATAAAAGACGTGTACAATTTATTTTTGTCTGATCGTGACCGTGAAGGTCACACTACATATACGTGATGTGCAACAACATCTGCAATACTGCTGATATAATACAATTTTTTTTCTGCTGTCAACCCATGGTTTTACACGTCAATGTCACATACGAACAACAGTTCTGTCAGAACCACTCCAGGCAAAAATGAGACGGGAAACAGAGATACATTTCGGAAGCTTTATTTCTGAATGCAGACATTTGTGTTTGGTGGTATGGCTCTGTTCGGAGGAAGTTCCCCGGCAAAACAAGCAGCAAAAGGCAATGACAGGAAAACAAATTCGGTAGTTTAAATAAAGTGCGCCAAAGGTCAGCATCCAATTGCAAGCAGCAGCTGATTAACCAAAGCGCAGCTGATTCGTGGTGAGCTGTATGAGTTGGGTCGACATCAACCAATAGGCAAAAGGGTGCGTTTACGTGATCTGCCAGAACTATCGCAGGTTGCTCGATTTCTCTGAGCACAGAAAAAAAGGCTTTGGCAACACTGTATGCAAACAGGCATGCCAATAAAGCCAATTTGATTTTAATTTCAGTTGGAATTGAAATGGAAAAATGGAACAGTCTGTCTTTGTTCCACTAAGCTCTGGATAATGCTGTTTAGTCACAACAACGCTTGTTCTTGGATTGCAATATGGCCATTCAGATTGCAATATGAGCCCTTGTACTTGATGAGTTCAAGGGTTTAAATTTGTTACAGTTTGAAGCCTATTCCTGCATTTATTCTTCTGCATATAGTATGCTGAGGGCCTCTTTTCAATGCACTGCACCTTCTAGCAATTCTACACATCTGGATAGACATTAGTGTTAGTATATATACACACAGTATTCTTCTCTTCTCGTTTCTTCTGCGGACACCCTCCTTCCCATTTTCCACCTCCTCTCTGGGCCCCTCCTCCTTCCCCACACTACACTACAGGAGCCTCTTCTCCTCTTTTTCTTTGCCCACCACACCCTCCACCACAGACTGTATGTAATGTTCACTCACATCACCACATTACATAGAGTATTGTAATCTCCTCCCTTCTCTCCTCTTCCCCCTCCTCCACCAGGTACAAATGTACCCCACACTCCAAACAGTATTCTAACCTCCTCTTCTCCTCTCCTCAACACTTTCTCCTCTCTCTCCTCACCTTCTCCTCCACGTCCAGGTACGGATGTGAGATGCTTCTTGTTCCCCACACACTTCAATCAGTATTCTAACCTCCTCTTCCCCTCTCCTCATTTCTTTCTCCTCTCTCCTCCTCCTCTTCCTCCTCTTCCCCTCCTCTTCCTCCTCTTCTCCTCCTCCAGGTACGAGCGTGGGAGGCTTCCTGTACGCCACGCTGCAGAATGAGCTGATCAGCCTGTACGGCCTGGAGGGCTGCCTGCTCATCGTGGGCGCGCTGTCCCTCAACCTGATGGTGAGCGCCGGCCCCATGCGGCCGCTCTACCTGCCCGGCTACTACCTGAAGCAGAGGGCGGCCCTCACGCACCACGAAGACGGCCCTCAGGACGAGAAGAAGGAGCTGGAGAAGGAGCTGGAGAAGGAGGAGAAGGAGGAGAAGGAGAAGGAGGCGCCCATGTACGAGAAGCCCACCACCCTCATCGTGGAGCGGGAGAGGGCGTCCATCGCCAACGACGCCATCCTCACCACGCCCGGCTCGGCCGACAAAGACATCTCGGCGGCGGCCGCCGTCAAGGAGCTGCTCATGGCCATGGATACCAAGGTGGTGCTGGACTACGACTCGGAGGCGGCCAGCGGAGCTCACCGTCGCCGCGCCATGTTGTGCAGTGGCCGAGGCGGCGTCCTCTCCTGCTCGACGGTGGCGCGCGTCGTCAAGCGCCACCTCCGCCCGTACGCCGACTACCTGCACGAGACGGCCGAGTTCCTGCACGAGCGCGTCTTCGGCACGCTGTGCGTGGCCATCTTCCTGTTTGCGCTGGGCGCCTTCCCGCCCGTGCTCTTCATGGAGGACGTGGCGCTCAGCCAGGGCCTGATCGAGGACGTCAGCGACATCCCCCTGGTGTCCATCGTGGCCATCACGGCCGGCGCGGGGAAGCTGGTGCTGGGCGTGATGGCCGACATGCCCTGGGTCAACAGCGTCTTCCTGTACGCCGCCACGCTGCTGGGCGCCGGCGCCGCCCTGCTGCTCATCCCCGTGTGCAACAGCTACGTGGGGCTGCAGGTGCTCTCGGCCGCCGTGGGCTTCTTCTCGGGCAACTGGTCGCTGTCGTCCTACATCACCACGGAGATCGTGGGGCTAGAGCGGCTGAGCCAGGCGCACGGCATCCTCATGTGCTTCGGAGGCTTCGGCATCATCCTCGGACCACCTGTCGTCGGTACGTCAAATACAACACGCACACACACACAGAAATACACAAACACACAGGCACACACACACACGCACACGCACATATGTAAACAGACATGCACACACACACACACACACACACACACACACACACACACACACACACACACACACACACACACACACACACACACACACACACACACACACAAACAGACACCCACACATTTAGCAAAAAAATTATATTAATATGAACTTTTTAGTCATTTTAGTTCTAGTTTCCATGGCTGGTGTATATTTTTCCTTTGCTGTTAAGAACACGAGGGGTTATTGCATAGTTTCACTCTTCTTTTCCCCCTCTTTCTTCCTCTCCCCGCAGGCTGGTTCTTTGACTGGACCCAGTCGTATGACTTGGCCTTCTACTTCAGTGGCACCTGTGTGGTGCTGGGGGGGGTGGTGCTCCTCCTGGCCTCA
The DNA here is from genome assembly GCF_034702125.1 of Engraulis encrasicolus. NCBI lineage: Eukaryota > Metazoa > Chordata > Actinopteri > Clupeiformes > Engraulidae > Engraulis > Engraulis encrasicolus. The sequence goes on along the minus strand of NC_085880.1, from coordinate 11,811,323 downwards.
CTGCCCTGCTGGGATCGTAAACCGGCCAAACACGCTGCCAATCAACCAGCCAGCCAATCAGAGGAGGATGCTGAGGCTGAGGCCCACTTAGATGCCTCCGTGGTGTAGTGGGCGGAGCCTTTGACAACCTAAGCCACTCTAAACCCTAAAAACGTTTCCATACCCGTTCCCTTTTCCGTACCCATTCCCTGTTCCGTACCAGCTCCCATTTCCTCTCGCCTGGCCAGTTCACCATCACCCTTGTCGGTGCCAAAAACTATTTCAGACATTTCAAATGAAAATGCCTGCCTCTCTCTCTCTCTCTCTCTCTCTCTCTCTCTCTCTCTCTCTCTCTCTCTCTCTCTCTCTCTCTCTCTCTCTCTCTCTCTCTCCCTTGGATTTCAAAACCTTCTCTGGGTTTTTCTTAAGACTTTGGAACATTTTTAGAACAGAAACTTTTACTCTGCTTCTATCAGAAGAGATTTTCTGTCTTGTTTCCTTCAGATTTCATTTAAATCAAGCACATAGGATTACCTGATTGCCTGCTTTCACACACAAAACAGAAGCCACAGGTCTTACAATCAATACCTTTTCTATCTCTTTGAATGTGTTTTGTATCCTTACGCTGGATCGCTCTACTTCGAGAGAAAAAGGAAAAAAAGGTTTCTTTGTTCTCTGATGACCTTTTTATGGCCTCGTTTTATGGGGTCCGAGTTTGAAAAAAAATAATATATTTTTAATAATAACTTACTACTAACGTAGATGTTTACTGAATAGACTGAATGATGAGTCGACCGTTTCATGTGATCTGAAATGGTTGCTAGCTTTTTGAACAGCAATCACTAAGCACAACGCAAAAACGAAGCCTGTAGTTGACAGCACTGATTGTTTGGAAATGCAACGAGCACCTCGCTCAAGTGCATGTAGTTTATACTGTATATATGCACATGGTTTATAAAACATGCAAAAAATGCTAAGCACAAACCCCTCCAAAAGTCTCTGCACAAACTATGGACAGTAGCAGCCATTGTTAACAGTAGCCATTGGTAACAGCAACCACTGGTAACAGTAGCCATTGGTAACAGTAGCGGGGGGATGCGCTTTGCCCAACCTCTCCATCACCTTCTTAAGACCAGAGGTGATATTAAATTCTTCTCTTGGGCCCATAAGCAACAATACAACAACTGTAGCCTACTATACATGGGTTCACCAAGTTAAGACACTGGCAGCCAACCACGTGAGCTCATTTTGTTTACAGACAGCGGTTTCCAACTATCAGAGATTGAGTTGTGCGCAGCTGGTGTCGCGCAACCAGTTGAAAACAAAATGTAGAACCCATGTATACTACAGTACATTGCTACAACCATACGTTTAGGCTTTTGGGGCCCTGGGGGCCCTGGCCTGCAGTGGTTTGGGGGCCCCTGAGAATTTTCCCATGCTGCCTGTTGACAAGCTACTCCTCTGCTTAAGAAGCACAAATTCCTTTCTGCCTGTCTTTCAAAATGGCCTTTCGCTCTCTCTCGATCTTGCACAATTCCTCCTCTAGCACACTTGCACTGGTCCCTTGCTCCCGTTCTGCCTTCTCTTTCTGATGCCAAAGCTGTAGAGCCTTGTGTTGGGCTCTTAAAGGCCACTGCGCTTCACATCTGTAACGATAACTGTAGTGATATTAAGTTGTGAAAATGGTTATGGGCCTACCTCTAATCAATGGTGCTGTTTGCATATAAACTATAAAGACAGCGTCATGCTGATTTATATAATTGGGATCACTTTCAAAGTGATTTTTCTGAACTGTAAAACATGCCAGTCAGAGTGCTTTAGAATGTATGGGCATCACACCTTCTGCTCGCTGATGTTCACGATAAACAGGCGTTATCGTAGGCAGTGTGAACGGAAATATCTTATATCAGTTATAGTTATCTTTATAGTAGTTATCGTTGTAAATGTGAACGGGCCATTACCCCCTTACCTAGGCTATATAACCAAGCACACCAGCCTTGTCCTGTTGTCTTTTGCTTTATACTGTAGGCCTGTCGATAGCTGTACTGTGTTGAGGACTAAAATACAAAGCTGGTTCAGGAGTAAACCAGGGGTCCGTTTTTCGATTCTTGTCGTTGCTAACCGTCTTAAGACTGTCTTAAGACCGTCTTACCATTCCCTTGGATTTAGTGGTGAGCGTCGCTGTCGAGAGAGAGTTGAGTCGCTCTTACGAAGGACTTTGCTAACGACGATAGCAAAGACGCTTTCAAGAAACGGACCCCAGGTTAAGATAAGAGGTAAATCATTTAAAGAAAAAGGGGACTATAGGCCTACAGCCTCTTCTATTAGATGATTTACCTCTTAACTTAACCTGGTTTACCCCTGAACCAGCTTTGTAGTATGCCCTTGGTCTCCTGGTCTTGTCACGAGACCGTCCGTTTATGCAGGCCTGATGATCTCACGAGGGTTGAGCCGGAGATCAAACACTACACAAAACATAAGCTGTACAATACAACAAAGACAAAGAGAAAAAAGGGAGATAGACTCTCCGTACTGTACACTCAAGCCACGATGCTGTTTCTACTTTTTAAAGGAAGTATTCCTCAGCTATGCAGGAATATGCTCATTTTTTATTATTATTATTACTATCATTAATGATATGCACTGAACTAGTGAATGAAAACGCACAGCAGACACAAATATAAATGTTTTTTTTCTGGTGACGGTTTTGACACAGGAGACTGTTGTCATGGTTTTGATTTAGCGTTGCTTCAAACTGCTGCCTTAGCCGACCTGTGTGTCACCAGAGGAGAGCTGCCAGCCTGCTGCAGTCTCCCGGGTGATCATGTGACATCTTTGTTTGTAACCAAAGCAACCGTTCAGGGGGATGCTCCCTGAAGCGATTGGTCCTTTTTTTGTTTTGTTTTATTATTATTATTTTATTCTATTTTATTTTATTTTATTTTATTGACAGGGTGAAGATTGTCAATGTGACATCCAAAAAAAACACAACAGCAATGCTGTTTTCTTACACTGTCTTATTTTTTATAATGTGTTTTATGTTGGCCGTCTGTATTTCTTAGTGTCAGTGTTACAATATTTATGTTTTGCTATGTACAGTTGTTTTTATTTTGTATATGTATACATGATGCAATAATAAAATATTAATTGATTCAATGTGCTCGACCTTTCCTGTGTGTCTAAAGCCAGTTTACTAAAGACGTTGGATGAACAGCACATACTGCTGTATAGAGTTCAGTTGTAGCAACTGAACTTCTTCTTCAGCTTGATAGACATTTTGTGCTCCATTCACGAACCTTCATCAGTACTGGGTGGGATAACTGATGAAGTTCCTTGAATGAGGATTCTAAAGTCAGATCTAAATGAAGTCAAGTCGGTTTTATTGTCAATTTCTTTACATGCACTGGTCACACAAAGAATTTGAAATTACTTTTCTTGCTTTCCCATGCAGACATGCTTTAGGTGTGGACATTGACAGTAGCCTATAGACATAGACAGTACACATACAGACATTTAAAGTGCAAGTATCTGCTTACAACTAAACTGCTGAAATGACACTGTTAACTGATAACATGACTTGGGTAACTGATAACTGATAACATAAAACATCACAGACATGCAATACATGGCATTTAAAAACCAGAAACACAATCTGGCTCAGAAGTATGACATCACAGGCAAGTTCTGGTGTAAAATGCTGTCAAATTTGATCAAAACGACACCTAGTGAACATCTTCGCCATCACCACCTGAATGACTTCTGTCCACACACAGACTTAACCCATTCAATACAAAGGAGCTGTGGGTTGGCTGAAACGGCAATTAACATAGCAAGACTAGTAGGTCTGTATACCATCTACTTCAGTCTTGCAAACAGATAGGAGTAGGAACACAGGGTTTTACTGTAGGTGTGTGGGATAAACGGTTTTCCAGCCAATAGGTGTGAGATTTGGCCATTGTAATGCAGTCAGGCAACACATCACACTTTCTCCTGGGCGTAGCATAGGCATAGGCAAGACACACATGAATACCAATTATTTGTCTGTCTTTCTTCCTTTCTTTCTTTCTTTCTGTCTGTCTGTCTGTCTGTCTGTCTGTCTGTCTGTCTGTCTGTCTGTCTGTCTGTCTGTCTGTCTGTCTGTCTGTCTGTCTGTCTGTCTTTCTTTCTTTCTTTCTTTCTTTCTTTCTTTCTTTCTCTTTGGTCCTCCTTAGACAATGATAGCGAATGAGAATTCTTACACTATGGCACTGGGTCAAGTGTCCGTTGCCATGTGTGTAAGAAGCCTGCACCATTGCATAATGTCTGCTGACAGACAGCATGCAGTATCTACCTATCTGTCTACGCAGGGTCGGAGCTAGGCATAGGCAGATTAGGCAGTCGCCTAGGGCGCGAAATGTCTTGGGGGACAATATTAAATCAAATTAAGCATGGAACTTATATTGACAATGCTTCTTAATGGACACTCAGTACATATACATGGTACTAGATCTGCTGTCCTCGATGTATGACATGTTTACAGATGCCAATGTCAAATTCCAAAAAAAGGAAAGATTGGTGCTAGCTTAGGGCAGTGGTTCCCAACCAGGGGTACGTGTACCACTAGGGGTACACGAGCACACTGCAGGGGGTATGTGGAAACATGTAATTTTAACAAATGCATGAAACATAGTAACACTGGAATAGAAAAAGTGATGTAAAACATGAATTGGGGGTACACATGGCACAACCAAAAGGCTTAGGGGGTACCTGAGACAACAAAGGTTGGGAGACACTGGCTTAGGGCACCAAATTGACTAGCACCGGCCCTGTGTCTACAGTAGGAGGACACATGTGTCAAATGATCCATCTTTTTTTTCTTTTTTTCCCTGGTTTCTGTTTTTTTTCCTTGCCTTGTCTTCTCTTGCATGTTTGTTTGATCGCTTGCTTGCTTTATTTCTTGCTTGACAGTACCAGCATCAACTCTTGTGTTCTTATTTCCTTCTTGTTGAACATGTGCGCCCTCTACTGTTCAGAATTACTACACTACACATGTAGTAGATGCAGTACATTCACTGCTATTGGTTGTTACATGGACTTTTTGACCTGTAACATAATTCAGATCTTTGTTCCACAGTGGACACTGTAGAATGGATATCCTGCACTGCGCTCATGAAGAGGACCATGAGACTGAGTTATTCATTCCAAGTGAGTGAGATGGTTTTTAGGCAAAGCCACCGAATGTATCAATAGGCCTACTGCGTTTGATTCTGCCTTCATAGCCATAAGAGCGAGAGGTCGTTTAAACATTTATTTATTCATTCATTCATTAAAATGTTAACCAGAATGGCAATTGTTGTTTTACACCATGAGTAAATTGCCCTACATTAGTACATTAGTACATTAGTACATTAACTAACATTCAGAAATGACTAACAGTTGCCAACTACATGAGCACATACTGTCAGCTCAATCACATTACATGCACAGCTTGCTTCCATTACGGTAGCACATATTAAAATAAAACTGCAGAAAATCACAAAAGTTTGTAGAAATATGTGTGTGACAAAAATCAACTGTGTCAAATAACATAGAGTAATACATAGACAATCATTGTAATTAAGTAAAAACAGGCACATTCCAAAACCAAATTAATGAATTATTGAAACAAAATTAAAAAACTAAAAAAAACGAGAAGAAAGGACAGCCCTCCAAGGCACTGTTTGTGTTCATTTCCTTTCAAACAATGATTACTGCCTCCCTTTCTTCTCTTTTGAACTAGGCCCTATTCTTAATTAGCACCCAGTTGTTTTTACTTTTGAGTTGAGTGTGTTAGATCAAGTTACACACACAACTCAAATGTACAGTATGTAATCCATTACATGCTAATGCTGATACTATAAAAGGCTTGTGTCATATTTTACTTAAAGGATAACTTCTGCCAATTTCAATATGCTCACGCTACCCTTGACTTGTCATTACCCGGTGATGCATTTTTCAACTCAGCCCTTTATATGATATGCTATGAACTTGTGACACATGGTAATAGTTATCTAATAGTTAAGTAACTGCGTACTAATGTTTAACATGTGAATTAATAACAATTTATATGTGTCTAATGTGGCATTAAGTAGTGATTATTAACCCTTACTAAAGTATTAGGTTATAGCTAATTTGCTGTTAATTATGGCCCCTTATATATATGGCCCCTTACCATGTGTCTCAAGTTCATAGCATATAATTATTTAACTAATAGATAAGTAAGGGTACAGTTAATAGTTAAGTAGCTATTAGGTCATACTTAACTAAGGACCTTAATTAACACTTACTTAATACAAAAGCAAGGCATATCTAATGATTAAATAATACCGCAATATTGTTGTCTGTAGATTGCGTACCCATCATGCACTGCTCTTCTTGGAGCTAATATTCTCAAACATTAACCTAATTATCACAAAGGAATGATTTAGTCTCGCTTCAAAACTATTACTCTTCATAATGTTCTGCATTTATTGCAGGGTTTTTACCATTAAAACTAATAAATGGTACATGAAAAAAATACATCTCATCACCTCACCATCATTGAGAAGTGTACATCCAATCCTTGCTATATAATGGCTCCTGTTTCCACTATTACAGTGATTTGAACGAGTGAAGACTAGATGTCACAGTAGATTAACTACTTAAATATTAGGTATGCTCAGCCAACTCTATTATAAGGGTCCCAAACACCAATATCTATCGATTAATTAACCATTAGTTATCCGCAGCCAACTCTAATATAAGGGTCCCAAACACCAATATCTATCTATTAATTAACCATTAGTTATCCTCAGCCAACTCTAATATAAGGGTCCCAAAACCCAATAGTTATGTATTAATTAACCATTAGTTATGCCTTACTTTTGTATTAAGTAAGTGTTAATTTAGGTCCTTAGTTAAGTATGACCTGATAGCTACTTAACTATTAACTGTGCCCTTACTTATCTATCAGTTAAATAATAATATGCTATTAACTTGTAACACAAGGTAATAGTTATCTAATAGTTAAGTAACTGCTTACTAATGTTCAACATATGCACTAATAGCAATTAATATGTGTCTAATGTGGCATTAAGTATTGATTATTAACCCTTACTTAAGTATTAGGTTGCAGCTACTTTACTGTTAATTATGGCCCGTTATTTGGAAGTGTTACCGAAAACCTTTCAACACTTTTTAGTATATAAATTGCTCTTAGCACACATTATGTAGGCTATCCAAATGTTGTTAGTGTTGCAACTGTACACTGAACATTGCATTACAAGAGTATATAGGCTATACAGTACAGCATACTCTTGTAATTCAATATCCTGTCATTCCATACATATTTGTATAATTTTACATTACAAGTTTGTCCTGTCACTAAACTAAACTGCAAACTCAAATGTGCAATCTCCAGTGTGTGATTTCATGTTGCTTCTGTAAAGATTGTATTAATAAAATGAAAAGTCTTTAAAAGTCCTGGTGTGTGTGTTTGACAGCGGGAGGGGGAGGTGAGGAGTAGCATACTGTGGTCAAAAAGTTTTATCTCCTAACAGCTCACATTTCTGAGAAACACAGACAGAGATGAAACACATTGATATAAGCTATCATATATTGGTGTGTGTTTGTGTGTGTGTGTGTTTGTGTGTGTGTGTTCAGGATGTTTGAGATTTCCATGGTAATGGTTATTTTTAAAGTTTTCCACGGTAACGGTTATTGATAAAGGTTTCCACAAAGATTTTCTAAGTTCTCCCTCTAATGTCTCAGTTTTTTCCATTTTGTTGTTTGTCACCAACAACTTTTCACAACATGATAGACAGGGTCTTCAGAGGACCACACACACACGCACGCACACACACACACACACACACACACACACACACACACACACACACACACACACACACACACTACACATACACATACGCACACGCGTGCACACACATGCACGCACCACACAGACACACACACACACACACACAGCCTACACATACACACGCACACACACACTTTCCAGATGAGTTGAAGCTGTAATGGCTGCAAAAGGTGGACTGATATCATATTAAACCCTATGGGTTGGGAATGGGATGGCAGTTAAGTTCATACTGTATGTGAATGTGAGTCAGGTCAGGTTAGCGAAAACTTTTGGTTATATAGTGTAGTTATTATACAGGAAATTCCACTCAGAAGCTGAGGGAAAACCAAGCTGGGTTCAGGAATAAACGATCATGTGGAGAAATTGCCACCCTCAGGATTATCAGCGAACACTAACAGTCCATCGAGTGGAACTCTTCCATCTGTCAACTTTATAGACATTTAAAAAGCTTTTGACAGTGTAGATAGGGACATGCTGTGGAAAATATTGGTTCACTATGGGATCCCAGACAAGATCACCAACATCATAAGCAGCACATACAAAGGGATGAGATGCCAAGTCCTTCAAGAAGGCTGTACGTCAAAGGGAGATCCTGACTGGGGTGTGGCAAGGTTGCTTGCTTTCACCCTTCCTTTTCCTACTCTGCATTAACTGGATGATGAAGGAAACCACACAATATTCGCACCGCCGGCATACAGTGGGGTCTGACGAAACAACTTGAAGATCTGGACTTTGCAGATGACCTGGCCCTATTATCCCACACTCACCACCAGATGCAAGAAAAAACAGGAAAAACTAGAGCTGCACTGCTTGGACCTAAAAAATAACTTATCAAAGACCAAAATCACGTGCATCAACAGCAAGAATACCATGCCATAACCATGGACCATCAGACATTAGAAGATGTGAACACCTTCACATACCTTGGCAGCAAAAGTGCATTGGGAGTTGGCACAGAAGATGATGTCCAAGCCAGGATTGGAAATACAACCTAGAAGGTGTTATCCAATATCTGGAAGGCATGAAATATCTCACTCAAAACCAAACTGCAGGTCTTCAATTCAAATCACTTAACTGTATGTCTCAGAAACCTGGAAGATCACCACCACCAAACTGCAGACATTAATCAACAGATGCCTCAGACGCTTCTGGCCCAACACCATCACTAATGCCAACCTGTGGGAACTCACCAAAGAAGACCCAATAGAAAATCAAATAAGGAGGAGATGGAAGTGGATAGGTCACACACTCAGACGAAAAGAAACAATAATCTGTTGAGCAGGAGATGAAGGAAGAAGGGCTATCCTGGCAACTGGAGCGGAGGGCCCAGGATATGAGAGGATGGAAGAGTTTTATCAATGGCTTATGTTCCTATGGGAATTTAAAGCCCTAAGTAAGTAAAGTAAAATGGAGTCTACGAAGAAGGCAATTATTGTGTACAATGTGGAGAAGGTCAATGTCAGCATGCTCAAACAATTGCTAGTTGTACACATGGAGAGTCTTTCAGGGTAACATGTATGAAGTCGATAGAGGTCTTATTATGAGGGGAGCATCCGCCTTCTGTACAGATCCATTTGGGGTGCAATCTCCGTTCTACAGAGTGTACGGTTCACTGCTGGGCTTTGCGCTGCTGGGGCTGGTGGCTGCTGTGATCTGACTCGAGCTGAGGAGCAGAGGAGGAGCGCTGACGCCTGGTGGTCAGGAGATAGAAATGCAGGACATTTGAGACGACGATGCCTATGATGACGTGGGTTAACCTGAAGACAAAGTCTGAACTCAACACACTTCTCTCCTATTTATACTTGTGTGTGTGTGTGTGTGTGTGAGAGAGAATCCTTAACTCCTTATATTTTTGCGATCATCATAAGCTTTTCTTTTTCATATTTTTTCTGAAATGCAATGACTTGTCATTTCATGTTTATACTGATATTCACCATTTAAAACAAGTGAAACAAAAAACTTTGTCTTGTCACTGTTCACTGAAATTGTGTAATATGCAATATGTGAGTTCATGTTTCTGTAAAGCTGTTGCATATTGTATTGTTTAAGCATCGTCTGGTTTAAACCTACTATACTGTAATATTATATTGTTTATGTATTGTCTGTCTGGACTGAGCTATGCATAGTGATATCCACTGAATACCCAGATTAGTCTATGGGAGTTTCAATAGCATCGCCCTGGTGGTTGGAACGTAACCGCTAGGATCGCTGTTTTCGGGGTCAGCCCAATGTTCCCACGGCCCATTGGTCCCACAGCCCATTGGTCACACATTGCTAAGACTTTTGCGTTTTTTCAAAATTAGGCCCAATGGTCCCACAGCCCATTGGTCCCACATCACTAAGATTTTTAAATTTATTTTTATGTCCGTTGGTCCCACAGCCCATTGGTCCCACAGTCCATTGGTCCCACATCACAAACACTTCAATGGGCTGTGGGACCAAGGGACCCACTAGTTTGACGCCCTCTCGGTACTTCACATGATAATCAAACATTTCAAACAAGCGATTTAGGGTTAGGGTTAGGGTTAGGGTTAGGGTTAGGGTTAGGGTTAGGGTTAGGGTTAGGGTTAGGTTTAGGGTTAAGGTTAGGGTTAGGGTTAGGTTTAGGGTCGTATGACGTAAGCGGTAAGTACCGAAAGAGCCTTGAACTAGTGAGTCCCGTGGGACCAATGGGCCTAGAAATTCAAATAAAAAAGCAATGTGGGACCAATGGGCTGTGGGACCAATAGACGGTGGGACCAATGGGCTGTGGGACCAATGGGCCTAAAAAATGAAAAAAAGTCTAGTGATGTGGGACCAATGGGTTGTGGGACCAATGGGTTGTGGGACCAATGGGCTGTGGGACCAGTGGGCCGTGGGACCATTGGGCTGTGGGACCAATGGGGCGTGGGAACATAGGTACGCTCCCCTGTTTTCCACTTTCCACTTTTCCACTTGACTTGATTTGACTTGACTTTGATTTGAAGTTGAGTGGATATTGAAGGCTACTGTGTTTGTTGGGTATCATTTGCTGATATTTGGATTAATTAGACTGAATGATGTGCTGTTGAATGCTGTAAATCCCACAGGCAACCTCTACAGTGGTAACTGCAGCGCATAGTTTTACAGTGTAGATTTCGTTGAAATGACTCTCACTGTCTGTCTGTCTGTCTGTCTGTTACACACGCACATACTGACACACACACACACACGCACGCACACACACGTACACACACGCACGCACACGCACACAAGTACGCACACATGTACACACACATCAATGTTTGCAACAATCACCATACTGTCGTTTAAAGTGGTAGCGGTTGTTCACCATCTATGGCTTGGGGGTCCCCAAGTGGCTGTCTGCCTAGCCTGGTGACAAGATGCCCCCGGTCCCGGCTCCACCCCTCTCTCTAACACAGCCATGAGCAGCATCAACCCTTGTGTACGCGTTTCCCTCTTATTAAACATGTGCACCCTCTGCTGTTCAATATAATGCACTACTCGTGCAGGTCAGAGAGTAGGACTATAGATTTAGGCCTACTGATGCTTCTACATGATATTGTTCTCGGTTTAATGTGGCTCCACCTGACACTGATTAGCTTAAATATGAAGAGTATGCCCCCTTCTGGTTTTCCAACAAATCACAAATTATGCCTTATAATCTTATTATATTATAGTGGTAACTATTATAGTACACTTGTGTTTCATACATCAATGTGGACCTATATGACTCATATGTACTGTATCTACAGTGTTAAAGAAGGCCTACATTTATTTATCCATGGACAGTGGGAGGGAAAATTGTGAAACAAAGAAGAATTGAGCCTGCAAGACATCTCTCACCTTTTATTCTTTTTTTTACACCAAGAGAAATTAAAGTTTTACATTTGATATCTGACAGCTGCCAATTGCAGGAAACTCAATCTCCTTGCATGAGCAGTTTGCCTCCACTTGGGTTGCCGTTGTACACATTAGCACAGAATCACAGAAATCACTCAGTAGTAAATTCAGTAGAACCTATAGTAAGTCTGGAAAAAGCAATGACAATGTGAAATAAAACACAACAAAACATTCTAACTAAGTAAACAGAGACAAATTACAATACAATGAAAATTAAGAAGACATTTTAATGCATTCAATAATGCTGTCTGTACAAATGTTTACCTAGAAAATCAACTGTCCAAATCAAAGTAGGCCTATCACATGTTGTGGCCTTGTTGTGAATTTATTTGTTAGGAAGATAATTTATTTAGAATACATGATTTAAGAGAACAGTTAAAAGCAACATTAATAAGTTAGTAATTCATGTTAAGATTAATAGTTCATGTGTCAGATAAATGATTGGATTAAAAAGAGAATGTAATTCAGTTTATTTGGGAATTTGCATAGGAAACGGACTTGAAATGGACTTCATTACCCATGGGACCTTGTGCGTGTTACGTCATACACGCTGCGCTTTCTTAAGGTCGTGCGACGACCATGCATGTTCTCTGATGATTAGTTTAAGGACGCCGACAATACGAGCCAACCGCTCGCTGTAAATATGTTAAGTTTATTACTTCTATAAACGTTTGAAACGGAAAGACGTCTCCCTTCATTATTTTGGACATCATTAAGATTAGTCAGAACATTTTGGTGCCGAAAACCCGCGAAACAGAACGAGATGCCTGACGACAATCCTGAAGAGAGACCACTGGAAGTGGAGCAAGGCGAGAGGGCGAGAAGGAAACGCCGGACCATCCGTAGCTCCACTACGAGACTGATCAACCAAATCGACGTTGAATTGCGAAAGGAAGCTGCACAGAGGGATTTCAACCGTGTACGGGAGATGTTGGCAGTATTGGCTGTAAAGGAGGAAAGTTTGTGCGAACTTGACAAGATAGTGGAGGAACACACTCCGCTAGATGATGTGGAGGCGGAGACTGAACTCGCAGAAGATTACAGAGACCGTGTCATTGAGGTAAAGGCGCGTGCTCACCGAATGATCAGCGAGACTGTAAGTAACCCTCCCCCCACTCGTCAAAGTGATGCTAGTAGGCCTAATGCACGTAATCAGACAATGAGACTGCCAAAGTTACAAATTGACAAATTCAACGGAGATGTAAGCTCATGGCAGGAATTTTGGAGCCAGTATGAGACTGCTATTCATAACAACAGTGCACTCTGCAAGAAAGAGAAGTTTACCTACCTGAAAACGTATCTTACTGGAACAGCTGCAAAGTCAGTAGCAGGGCTCACACTGTCAGACAGTAATTATGATGCTGCAATTGATTTACTCCAAAAAAGATTTGGAAGGAAAGATCTCATTATCAATGCTCACATGACAAAGTTACTGAATCTCACTCCTGTAAAGAAATCCTCTGACGTCACTGCATTAAGACAGCTGTATGATGAATGTGAAATTCAAACCAGAAGCCTAGAATCATTAGGAGTGGTGTCAGACACCTATGGTGGAATGTTATGCCCAATATTGCTCCAGATGATGCCAGATGACATGGCTCTTGAATACAGCCGTCAAAGAGGTGACAATGATGAATGGAAAGTGGCCGATGTGCTTAAATTCCTCCAGACAGAGGTTCAGACTCGAGAGAGAACTGTACAAATGATGAAGTCATTTAATCAAAGAGAAAACCAGTTCACAAACAAACAAAGCAGCAAATCATATTCAACTAGTGACATGAAAGTAAAGAAACCAAACATGACATCTGCAGCTGCGCTACATGTTACTGAACAGAAAGTACACAACTGCTTGTTCTGTGATAGTGCTGAACACAAATCAGAAAAATGTCAAGAAAATGATGTGCCAGCGCGCAAAGAAAAATTGAAGAAGCTAGGCAGGTGCTTTGTGTGTCTGGGGTCTAAACACATTGCCAAGTTTTGCAAGACAAAGGGCGTGTCATGTGCCACATGCGGTGGCAGGCATCATGCAGCAGTTTGTGAGAAAAATCAGGCACCCCCACCTGATGTGTCAACCAACACAGACACACTCATAACTTTAATTCCCCAAGCAGAGAAAGCAGAGAACACAGTGTTGCTACAGACTGCCAAGGCATGGGCTATAGGGCCCACAAGCAAGAAGATGGTCCGCTGCTTGCTAGATGGAGGCAGTCAGGGGAGTTTCGTGCATGAGAATGTAGTGAAGGAGCTACAGCTACCTGTTACCAGACAAGGAACGCTTACTCTTCACACATTTGGCTCCTCTACTCCAACCACGGTGAGTCGCAACATAGTGAAGCTCAGCTTGGAGAATGTGTGGGATAAGCAGCAGAAAATTGAAATAGAAGCTGTGGTGACCCCACAAGTGTGCACAGCACTGATGAAGGTTCCAGGTGAACACATACAGAAAGAAATGAAAAGAAGAGGTCTTCAATTAGCTGACTGTGATGGAGATCATAAACCTGAACTTTCTGTGCTAATTGGCTCTGATTATTACTGGCAGATAGTGTCAGGCCGAGTAGAAAGACTAACCAAGAGCCTAGTGGCGCTAGAGAGCACATTTGGATGGGCAGTGCAAGGCCCAATGGCAGTGTCCAGCATGACCGAGTCTACATGCATGAACATACTGCTCAGCAACGATGCACAGATGGACAAACAACTGCATGCATTCTGGGAGATCGAGTCCTTGGGAATCACAAGTGAGAAGCCTGAAAGCCCAGAGGACGCAGAAGCATTGCAGCGGTTTGAGGAAACCTCCATTCTCAAGGACGGGCGTTACCAAGTGGAGTTGCCATGGCGACAAGAACATCCACCACTGCAAGACAACTACCGCATAGCCAAAAAGAGACTGGAGAGTTTGAAAAGAAAACTAAGCAAAGATGTCACACTGTACAGCAGATACAACGAAGTCGTGGAAGACTACTTAAAGCAAGGAATGGCTGAGGATGTGCCAAACGAGCGTGCATCGCCGCAAGACAGTCAAACCTACTACTTACCCCATCACGCTGTACTAAGGGAAGACAAGGCGACAACAAAACTGCGAGTCGTATTTGATGCTTCATCTCACGAAGAGGGAACTCCCTCACTGAACGACTGTCTCTTAACTGGGCCCAATCTGAATCCAGATCTGATGAGTGTTTTGATCAAGTTTAGACTGCATGAAGTCGCTTACATGGCAGACATCAAGAAGGCGTTTCTGCAGATTTCACTCACGGAAAGAGATCGGGACGCCGTGAGATTCCTGTGGTTCACAGGTCCACCAACACCGGAGAAAGAGACGAGTCTGCGCATGCTCAGAATGACGAGGGTGGTGTTTGGAGCTTCGTCAAGCCCATTCCTACTCGCAGCTACCATTAGGAAGCATCTGAGACAGTACGAAGCAGAACACCCAAAGGTGGTAGAAATAATCAGCAGCTCACTGTATGTCGACGACTTCATTTCAAGTTCAAGTGAGGTGACAGAGGCCTATACAGTGACAAAAACGGCCAAGAACATAATGTCAGAGGCAGGCATGGAGCTATGTAAATGGATGACGAACTCTTCTGAGCTCAAAGAAAAATGGCAGGAGAGCTCCATGGATTGCGCTGCTCATCCAGAACCACACGGCTCCATTCTGAAAGTACTAGGCATAGTGTGGAGACCAGCCACTGATGACTTCGTGTTCGACCTCAGAGGACTGCTAGATATCCTGAAGGAACGAGAAAACACAAAACGAAGTGTTTTACAGTCTTCTGCTCGAATCTTTGACCCATTGGGATTCTTGACACCATTCACAATCAGGATCAAGTGCATGTTCCAAGAGATGTGGGAGAGAGGGCTCCAGTGGGACGAGGAGCTGCCACCCGATCTGACAAAGAAGTGGCAACAGTGGTGTTCAGAGCTCCCTCAACTGCACGAGGTGTCAATCCCACGGTGGTACAAAACGCACAGCGCACAGCAGAACCAAGAGCTAAAGCTGCATGTATTCTGTGATTCGAGTGAGAGAGCTTATAGTGCAGTCGCTTACCTCGAAGGAGAAACGAGGGAGGGAGAAGTGACCATAAGCCTGGTCGCATCCAAGTCCAGAGTGGCCCCACTTAAAAGAATGACCCTGCCACGCCTGGAGCTGATGGGTGCAGTGATAGCGGCCAGGTTGGGGGACACACTCATGAAAGCGCTGCAACTAGACAAGACACAACTCAGACTGTGGACAGATTCCATGATTGTTCTGCACTGGATCTGCGGCTCTGCCCACAAGTGGAAACAGTTTGTTGCGAACAGAGTCACCGAAATCCAGACTCTAACCGACCCACAGTCCTGGTCTCACTGCAAGGGGAAACTTAACCCTGCTGACCTTCCCACCAGAGGCCTAACTGTGCAGGACCTGAAGAAGAGCACATTGTGGTGGAACGGACCGCATGTTCTAATGAGAACTGATCACTCAGAGAGTCCTCAGGAAAATGTTCAGGAAGAGGAGATTCAATCTGAACTCCGATCCAAGTACCAGATTGCAGTACAAGCCGTTCAGCAAGAGTCAGACTTCCTAAGTCCTGTCTTAAGCCTAGAGAAGTACAGCAAACTTAAAACAGTGTTCCGAGTGACAGCCTGGATCAAGAGATTTATCACCAACACACGCTCAAGATCCAAGGTGAGCGGTGAACTGACAGCGGAAGAGCTGAATGAAGCAGAAAAATATTGGACGAAGGTGACACAGAGAGAGAGTTTCAGCTCCGAAATTGATCTGCTGATGGCAGGGAAATGCCCCAACACTGACTCCAGAATCCGAGAGTTCAAACCTTTCCTGGACGAAGACGAATTGCTTTGTGTTGGAGGGCGGCTACAACATTCGGATCTCTCCTACAGAGAAAAACACCCCTGGATTTTGCCCAGCAAGCACGAGTACACAGAGATGGTGGTGCAAAACCAACATGAGCAAATGTGCCATGCAGGTGTACTAGACATTTTAGTGCAAACTAGAGAGCGATACTGGATACTGAAGGCACGGCAGATAGTCAGGAAGGTGGTGTCTAGATGTTGGTTCTGCAGGAAATTCAAGGCAAGGCCGGGACAACAGACTACTGCACCGTTGCCAAAGGACAGAATTACGCAATCCCCACCATTCGAAGTTACTGGCGTGGACTTCGCCGGACCACTCTATGTCAAGACCCAGAGCTCAATGGCGAAGGCTTACGTAGCCCTGTTTACATGTGCCGTGACCAGAGCGATCCATTTAGAGTTGGTGTCGGACATGTCAACTGAACACTTCGTACTAGCTCTGAAAAGATTTGTATCCAGAAGAGGATTATGTAAAATAATCTATTCCGATAACGCGAAGACCTTCAAAAGGGCAGATCAAGATCTGAAAGAGCTCTGGCAACGAATCAAAGATCCACAGCTACGAGAGTTCTTCTCGGAGAAGGGCATCACCTGGCGGTTCATCGCTGAAAGAGCAGCCTGGTGGGGCGGATTCTGGGAGAGGCTTGTTAGATCAGTAAAAATCATACTCAGAAAGGTGCTTGGCAAAGCTAAACTCCACTTTGAAGAGCTATGCACCATGCTGACAGAGGCTGAAGCCATCATAAACTCTAGGCCACTCACGTATGTGTCCAATGATGTGGACCAGCCAGAGCCACTGACCCCTGCCCACTTCTTGGTGGGTCAGAGACTGACTTGCTTGCCCCCAAAGTCATTCCCAGCTGAGATTAACCATCCAACAGCCAACAAGGAGGAGATGACCAAGAGGTGGCGCTACCGACAACGACTCGTGACCAACTTCTGGAATCGCTGGCAGAAGGAGTATCTGCTGGACCTGAAGTCAGCCCGTCGCTGCGACACCCCACAGCCTACTTCGCTGAAGGTTGGGGACGTCGCGCTCATCGGAGAAGACAACGCCCCCAGGCAGAGCTGGAAGCTGGGGAGAATCGAGGAGCTGTTTCCTGGTCGTGACGGCCTGGTGAGGTCGTGTGCAGTCCGCACCAGCACCGGGACGGTCCTGCGGAGGCCCATCCAGCTTTTATATCCTTTGGAAATAGTATAAACAGTTGTTTATGGGGGGGAGGATGTTGTGAATTTATTTGTTAGGAAGAGAATTTATTTAGAATACATGATTTAAGAGAAGAGTTAAAAGCAACATTAATAAGTTAGTAATTCATAAGTTAGAGTTAAGATTAATAGTTCATGTGTCAGATAAATGATTGGATTAAAAAGAGAATGTAATTCAGTTTATTTGGGAATTTGCATAGGAAACGGACTTGAAATGGACTTCATTACCCATGGGACCTTGTGCGTGTTACGTCATACACGCTGCGCTTTCTTAAGGTCGTGCGACGACCATGCATGTTCTCTGATTAGTTTAAGGACGCCGACAATTCGAGCCAACCGCTCGCTGTAAATATGTTAAGTTTATTACTTCTATAAACGTTTGAAACGGAAAGACGTCTCCCTTCATTATTTTGGACATCATTAAGATTAGTCAGAACAGGCCTTTTACAAAACAAGCAAAAATAGCAGTGAAGTCTTTGTCATCAGATCTATCAGATCAAAGTGAGTACAGCTTTTGCACATTCAGAAAAAGTGCAGGAACAGCTCAAAGCTTTGGAGATATACAGTAAATGTGTTGAAATACATTTAAATTTGTGAAGTAACATATAATCATAAAACATAGTAAGTATAAATGATGGAAAACAGACTAACGAGTTAAAATGTTGTATATTACACAAACAGGCCCCTACTTGATTTAGCCACAAACGGCCCTCTTCCCCTGCATTTTTCTAATGTGTAAATAAACCTTGACCTGTTTGAGCATTTTTTTAATTTAAACTTGACTGGGTCCCACATGAGTTGCAGTAGATGAGGCATCAGCAGTAGTTGTACTTCCTCCTTGCCTCTTACAAAAACAGCAACCAAAAGCACTGAAGATGCCACCTTCAGCCCTCACCAACACATAAAGTAGCAGATCAAAGAGGGGGTTCACCGCGACAAGAAAAATATATGAATATTTCAAGTCTTCAGAATGCCTAAAATGAATCACACTTGTTCTCAAAGAAAGAAACATAAGAAATGCAGGAAGGAAACATATGGTATAAATGAAAAGGATTAGGGCCTGGATTGCCAAAATACGTCTTTGTCCATGATGAGGTAGTTGTGACTGAGAAAGAGCTTTCCACGTTATCACAAAGAGGAACAACATGGGAAGGTAAGGGACAACCAACAATACATACCAGATGTACCATGCAATCCCACACAGATTGAAGAATGCAGAAACAGTGGCTGCAGCTGATAAAATCCAAGCAGCTACAGACACACAAACTTTTGTCTTGATCTCTCGGACTGTCCTGTACCAGAGAGGATGAGCAATCATTATGTACCTCTCCACAGATATGCACATCATTAAGTAAATGTTACCAAGCACAGCAAATTCATAGAAACATTCCATGCCCACTTGCACATAATATCCCAGGACATTACGTGGTTGGGAAAACATGGTCCTTTGAATTACATTTGTAGAAATTTGAATCAGGTCAGAAATTAGAACGTTTATGACATATACAGGAACAACGTCATGAGATCTTATCTGAGAACATAATCTATACATCGCAAAGCATATTCCAGGGAGTGCAACAAAGAAAACAGCCCAGAAAAGTATTATCAAAATGTAATCTAATACAAGTTTAAGTGTAATCTCTGTGGTCACAGTAAAATTGTAATCATAGTCATATCCGTAGATTGTAAGGTTGTAGTGCTCCTCCATTGATGCAGCTTGTGACCTTTAGAAAGATTAAACAAAAAATAGCATTAAATGACGGCAATATTTCTAGAAAACCATTATGGTATCAACTATTTTTGATTCAACCCCTTTTAGCCTAATGCACATGCAAAAAATGCCTCCTGAATGTCTAAGCCCTTTTTGGGAAAATGTACTCTCTGCCTACTAAAACCCAAATATCTCATCTTATGGAGCACATAAAAACATGAAAGCTAGGACCCTAATCTTCATTCACCTCTAACATACCCACATCTTCAGTTTAAAAAAGCTCAAATGTCAAGAGCGTGAAAGCAGCCTATATGTCGCTCCAGGCATCAAAGGTCAAATAACATATGCAGCATCAGGCTAAAATGGGCTAAACAAGAAATAACTATTCTGTACTTGGCTGTATATTTTACTAATATATTTTAGGCTAATTGTGCATTTTATTGATTCAGCAGTAAGAGTGGCTCACCTAGGATCACAAAAAAATGTGTAGCAAATTGCATTCGAATACAACAGTACCATACAGTGTAGGCCTATATTTTACAAAAGGAGAGAAAACTCACCAGTGTTAAGTTCTGCTGTCTCTATGATGGTGAATGGACGTCTGATGTCGTAAACAAATGTGTCTGAAAGCTCCTTCAGGTAGCAAATACACAGCACCTGCAACACCACAAACACTTTCACATTTCACTACTGCCATCAGACATTCAGACAGCACAGTACAATATCTACCAGCATCCCTGTGCATCTGTCAAAGGAATATAGTGTTTCTAGTCTTCTGGATGTAGAATAGACATACAGTACCTGGGGCAATGGTCTCAAAATGTATACCTGTGCCAGCTTGTGTGAATGTTGTAAAACGTCCTTGAACAAAAGTTCAGCACTGGTCTTACTGTACATTGGTTGACACCAGCTGAGCTTCGTTATATGCAGCCAATCACAGGGAAAGAGGAAGTATTGTTGACAACTTGATTATACGTCAAGTTGAATTACACAAACACAAACACCCACAGACATCAACAGGCGCAGAGTACAAAAGAGGCTTGGTCTTGACTTTTGATGATGATATTTGCATGTGTTGACACAGAATGTTGATTAGGATTGGGAGTATAAAATTGGGAATTATTGGGAAAATAAATTTGAATGCTCAATATGGGTGAATGCAAATCTTCCTCTGAATGCCTCCTTGTCTCTATCTGCACCTTTCCTAAATTCTGGGATGTAAAATCTAGTATATCCATCCTCAGTGTAGTTAAGAGTGCATGCAGAGTGGAGCACAGTGGGTCAAGTTCTGTACCATTACACCGGGGATTAATAGTAGTAGTAGTAGTAGTAGTAGTAGTAGTAGTAGTAGTAGTAGTAGAAGTAGTAGGAGTAGTGTCTTTACTGTCCCCCATGGGGGGAATTTCTTCTAATTGTATTTACCCTAAGACACACGACAAAATTTGACATGGACATAGGCAGGTATTAAACCATCATCAATCATCAGCAGTCCCAGTCTATCCCATAGCATCCTATAGCAAGTGCGAAATCAGCAAGGGTAAAGTCAATAAATACATGGCAGATAAAAACTACACAAGTGCAATCCCTGCTCAGGCCTGCTGAAACAGGGTGGAAGATCAAGATGTACATAATTCGTACCTGAGGTCATTTCCCCATCCTTCTTCATCGCTCTCTACTCACTGTCACACTCTCTCACTGTCCTGTCCAAGCATAAAAACTTAAATATCTAGATATCTCAACCAATCCAATAATAAAGTTACATAGAAACACCCATCTGTCCTGTCCAATACGGATCTATTTTTACCATGCAAAATGTTGCTCACAGAAACTGTCAAACAGGTTTTGGTCTATCGCCTTCACGAATGAATACACACACTAATGGGTATTTTCATATATTTACTTCATCAAAATATTATCTCAACTCTAGCTCATTTGATCGGTCCAATGCTGACACAACCCTGCTGTGTTTGAATCTGTCAATACAAAATTATTCAATAAACCTCCTACACATTTCGACATGTACCACACATGTCCACACTACAATCATCAAAGTACACTGTAAAAGTGTGAGGGTTCCTCCAATAACCTTCAATTGCACCTCAGGCAAAGCAAAACATTCTCTGAAGAACCAAAAAGTTCTCGGAAAAGCCCCAAAGGTCCTTAGAAAACTTTTGGGGTTCTTCTACAGTGGAAGACTGAAGGTTTCTGAAATGACTTCTGGGTTCTCTGAGAGAGAGAGAGAGAGAGAGAGAGAGATTTTGAGATTTTAAAAAGTTCTTTATTTACAATAAGGTTGTGTTATACAATCACTCCGTGGCGGCTAGCAGGGTCAAGCAATACATAGGCTACATTTATCAACAAATGGATTCATCTACAGGAGATGGCTTAAGTGCATTTCATCATTCAATACAGAGCACAAAGCATTTTTGTAACACCACCTTGCTTCAAAAGTGGGGGGAGAGAGAGAGGGTCGCGGATGTTTGCATAAAGCGTTGAATATATGCTTTTATAAGCTTTCCATACATACATTGTTAATAACAGTGTTCACTTCAATGGGTGATAGGCTACATGTATTTACCTTTCCTGTGATTTACATGAACAAAAATATGTTTTCGCATTTGGAAAATGGGAAGTGGGGGTCATAGGTCGCCGCCTCTCTCAAACGATGAGCAGCATTAACCCTTGTTAAGCCTTGTGTACCCAATAGTTTCCCAAATATTAAACATGTGCACCCTCTGCTGTTCAAAATAATGCATTACTCATGCATGCTGGAGAGTATTTACTGATGCCGTGGGCAGGGCGGTGACTACTTCTTCTACATGATATTGTTCTGATTGTACTGATGCTGCTTAGTTAAAATATGAAGAGTATGCCCCCTTCTGGTTTTTCAACAAATCACATTGTGCCTTATAATCATATTATATTATAGTGGTTATTACTAAGTACACTTATGTATCATACATCATCAATGTGGGCTTATATGACCTATATGTACTGTATCTACAGTGTTACCCTCAAGCGACCGGCCTGTTTTTGCGACTAATCTGACCGAGCGGGGTCATTTATGACCCCAAGGAGTTTTTATAGAAATACCACTATATAAAATATTTTTGGGGGTTCATTCAAATTTATTTACATCTTTCACATACTTGTCCCTCATCTAAAGCAAAAAAAGTGAATTTGAACATTTTATTGTTTTGCTAAAAATTAGTCAAACTTACATATGTATAGGCCTATGCTAAATATGATGTATGCCCTCATGTGCATATGTAAACATTAAAATACAAAAAAACATCCAATACATTTTTTTTATTCTCTCATCATCAGTAATCAACTGAGAAAGTTTCATGGTGATATCTATCATTTACATTTTTTAGCCTATTCACTTGTAGTAGTCTTACCATAATAATACAGTATATTTATGCTAATTATGGAAATTGCTCAAAGTGAAAACTTGGGAGACCAAGCTAAATCCTATCCATTAGGCCCATAGATGATATTTCTGCAATAAAACTTTAGGATACTCAACATTTCTGGGTTCATGAAATCACAAGATCAGAGAATATGGTAATTTACATAGATAAAACCATGTCTCAAACATATAACCTTATGCACACTCAGAATTTCTCTGAAACTTTTTCTGGACATTGTAGCTGTGAAAAGGTGTCTTCCATATGTATTAGAGCAAAGTAATGATTCAACTGATGCTTCAGCCTTTGTATAGCCATATAATAAGGAAAATTCTAAAAACGCCATTGATTTCTACACTGAGAACTTGTTTCCTCCCTCTTTCTTCATCAGGATGACTTCCATTTCATATTCTCATCATGTGTCTAGGACCACTGTGCCATGATATCAACAAATATGGAGCAATAACAGAGGAAATGCTACCTGGGTGCCCTCATAATATGCTTCGTTGGTCGCAGGGGTGCCCTATTTATTTATATAATATATTATATTTTAATACTATAAATGTTTATATTATGAATATTTTAGGTCTGCTGACCATGGCTTGCCCCAAGACACAAAATACAAAAACCAGAGTTTGAAAATTACAACAACAATGGATATTATATCGTTGAGTATCTCATGGATCCTCTCGGGGTCATAAATGAGGAAAAACAGACTAATTAACAATTATAATCAAACAGGCCCTGCATGATTTCGCCACTTCAACTGTAATGTGTAAATAAACCCGGACCTGTTTCTTTTTTTTTTAAACTTGATTTGGTACGACGTGAGTTGCAGTATCTGCAGCACCAGTTGCAGTACATCCAGCATCAGCTGAAGTAGCTGTACTTCCTCTTTGCCTATTACAAAACCAGCAACAAAAAGCACTGAAGATGCCTGTATCATCAGTCCTCACCAACACATAAAGTAGAAGGTCAAAGAGGGGGTTCAGCGCAACAAGAAAACGGTATGAATAGAATACAATATAATAATGCATTGGAGGAATCCAAGAATTTGGTCTGAAAGATAAAACCGAGTAAAAAAATTGAGGAAGGAAACATATGGTATAAATGAAAAGGATTAGGGCCTGGATTGCCAAAATGCGTCTTTGTCCATGACAAGGTAGTTGTGACTGAGAAAGAGCTTTCCACGTTCCCACAAAGAGGAACAGCATGGGAATGTAAGGGACAGCCAACAACACGATAAATACTCCGGGAGTAATAATTGCGGATAATGATAAAATCCAAACAGCTACACACGCACAGACCTTTGTCCTGATTTTTTGGACTGTCCTGTACCAGAGAGCATGAGCAATCATTATGTACCTCTCTACAGATATGCACATCATGAAGTAGACATTAACAAGCACAGCAATGTTGTAGGTCAACTGCGTGGCAATATCCATACTACAATATCCCGGTGAAGCAAGTTTTGTGTAAAAGAGTGTAATGTTAATTGTGTTTGCAAAAATTTGAATCAGGTCAGAAATTAGAACGTTTATGACATACACCACATCAGATCTTATCCGAGAACATAATCTATACATCGCAAAGCATATTCCAGGGAGTGCAACAACGAAAATAACCCAGAGATGTATTAATAACATTATATCTAATGTAGTGTATCTATAGTCCAATATAAAATTATAATGTTGGTTGGAACTTGTAGTCTCTGTTGTATTTAATGTAAGCATATCTTCAAATACATAATTAGAATTTTGTCTGGAACTGTTACGTGTAGTCTCAGTGGACACAACGGACACAGTAGGTATAGGCCTAGTACAGCCATATCTGCTGCCAATCTGAACGCTGCTGCCAATTACCTCCGCCATTTGGGATGCAACTTGTGACCTTTGTCTCTAGAAAGATTCAACAAAAAATAGCATGAAATGACAACAATATTTCTAGAAAATAATTCCCCTTAAAACGGTTGCAATTATCATAGGATAGAAACAAATATATCTTACTAATACAAATTTAATTTAGGCTGATTGTGCATTTTATTGATTCAGGGATAAGAGTGGCTCTCCCATTACAGTACATTCAAAAAATGTGTGCAGCAAATTAAATCCAAATATACCAGCACCATAGTGTAGGCCTATATTTTACCAAAAGGAGAGAAAACTCACCAGTGTTAAGTTCTGCTGTCTCTATGGTGGTGAATGGACGTCTGATGTCTGAAACAAACGTGTCTGAAAGCTCCTTCAGGTAGCAAATACACAGAACCTGCAACACCAACACTTTCACATTTCACTAAGCCATCAGGCCTGCCACAATATTCAGCAATGAATCACAATGCGGGGACGGACAATTTAACAATCGATTTGGCAATGCACCATGATGTGTAATCTCCACTGATATTGCTTAAAATCTGAAGAGTGTCCCCCTTCTGATTTTTCAACAAACTGCATTGTGCCTCATAACACTGTAGTATTTATATTATAGTGGTAATTAAGCACACTTAAGTTTCATACATTCATGTGGGCCTATTACATGTATATGACTTCATATACGGTCAGTGTTAAAGAAGGCCTATTGTATTTCTCCATGAATAGTGGGAAGGAATATTGTGGAATAAAGAAGTATTGAGCCTGCAAGACATTTCTCACCTCTTAAGTTATTTTTTTACACCAAGAGAAAATAATTTTTTTAATTTGATATCTGCAATTGCAGAAAACTCAATTCCTTGCATGTGCAGCTTGCCTCCATTTGGCTTGCCGTTGCACACATTACAACAAAATCGTAGAAATAACTCAACAGTTTGCAGAATACAGTATAGTATTTGTATTTGCAATTATCTTTGATTTAAACCAAAAAGAACTATTCTGTACTTGGCGCTATATCTTAGTAATAGCTATAAATGAATTTCCCCATGGGGATCAATAAAGTTACTCTACTCTACTCTAATACACATTGAAGGCTAATTGTGCATTTTATTGATTCGGGTCAAAAAAGTGGCTCCCCAAGCATAGCAGTACATACAACAAAAATGTGTGCAGCTATTGCAGTACCATGTGTAGGCCTATATTTTACAAAAGGAGAGAAAACTCACCAGTGTTAAGTTCTCCTATCGCTATGATGGTGAATGGACGTCTGAAGTCTGAAACAAATTTGTCTGAAAACTCTTTCAGGAAGTGAATACACAGCACCTGCAACACCACAAACACGTTCACATTTGAAAGAAGACAGAATTTGTTAAAGCTGTATAAATAAAACTTATTTATTATGCCTCAACTGCGATATTCAAAAATCTCTTAAAGGGACACTGTGCAGGAAATGGTCAAAAAAGGTACTGCAACTATGCTGCTCATTGAAACTGAGCTGCCTATTGCCAAATTTGATCTTTACATGAAAGTTTACTAAGTAATGAACAAATATTTTCTAGTATGGTCCAAGTACAGTCATTTTTGCAGCTAAAAATGGCTATTTTTGGAAATTCAAAATGGCGGAGCATAGAGAAGATCCCCCTTTTCATGTATGAAAAGTGCATTTTTTCCAGTCATAATGAATACTTAGAATGTGATGGTGGTGGTAAGTATTCATGAAAAAGGTAACATTAATGAATGGGCAGCATGAATTCTGGAAATAAACAACTAAAAATCTCACAGAGTGTCCCTTTAAGCTTGTTGTTTTATGTCTGGAAAAGAGTTTAAATCAAATCTTAAAGGGACACTGTGTGAGATTTTTATTTGTTTATTTAAATAATTCATGCTGCCCATTCACTAAAGTTACCTTTTTCATGAATACTTACCACCACCATCAAGTGTTCATTATTAATTTGATCATCATTAATTTGGCAATAGGCAGCCCAGTTTCAATGAGCAGCATACTTGCAGTACCTTTTTTGACCATTTCCTGCACAGTGTCCCTTTAATGACACATTCAAATCTGTCTGCACTTGTTTTTTTTTCTAATCTTGTTTTATGTATATTATTTGTATTGTGTACTTTTATCTTTACACCTATTTTAATCCTTTCTGTGCTGTGCGTGTCCTGTCTTTGTGAATGTAATGTGTGCTGCTGCCTTGGCCAAGCCTCACTCGAAAAAGATATTTCTATCTCAAAGTGATTTTGTTACCTGGCTAAATAAAGGTAAAATAAACAAATAAATAACATTTGAATAAGCCATCAGGCCTGCCACAAGATCTGATGAAGATTTTACCATTTACCATTTTTTTCCATCTGAAAGTACAATATGTTATATATTATGTTACATAATATGTTACAATATGTTATGTTACAAAAAAGATGTTACATGTTCTATTTTCAGGCAGTACAGTACAGTCTAGCATCCCTTCGGATTTCTGTCAGAGGAATCCTATAGTGTTTCTAGTCTTCTGGATGTAGAAAAATAAGACATACAGTACATACCTGTGATGATGGTCTCAAAATGTTGACCTGTGCCAGTTTGTCATGTTTTAAAGACTTCTTGAACAATGGTTCAGCACTGTCGCACATTTGGTTATATCAGCTCATCAGTTATATGCAAAATATCACAGGGAAAGAAGAAAAGCATTGTGCATTGTTGACAACTTGATTGCACATAAAATTGAGTCACGCAAACACAACCAATCATGCCTTTGATGTTGATATTTGCATGTGTTGACGGGATATGCCTTAGGCTTGGAAATATACAGGTTTCATTGGAAATGGAAATGGTGAAAGGGTAAGTAAATGCAGATCTTCCTCGGAATGCTTTGTTTTTTTTTTCTTTCTGCAGCGTTCCTAATTTCAGGACTCTCAAATGTAGTGTCTTTATCCTTCCATAGTGTAGTAAAGAGGGCATGCTGAGCAGAACATAGTGGGCCAGGTTCTGTACCATTATACTGGGGATTGATTCGGACCTGAAGTCCATTGGTGTAGTCTACGTAGAACACAGGTAGGCCTATATGCAGTATACCCACTTCAAAATTTCAGGGATTTGAGTATAACCACTTAAAATTGATTGATCCATTATTTATAATAGCACAAATATTACAGTATACCCACTTCAAAAATGCTCAAATATACAGTATAACCACTACAAAAAAGTAGACTACACCACTACTGAGGTCATTTCCCCATCCTTCTCCATCGCTCTCTTCTAGCACTTGCTGCCACACCCTCACTGTCCTGTCCAAATAATGGCATAAAAAAACTTTAATAACTATCTCAACCCATCCAATAATGAATAATGAAAGTATACCCATACAATTGCAGCTATTCTCACTGCAGCATTGCTATGACATTACCGAGAGCCTTCAGTAAAAGATTAAGACATTGCCATTACAATGTTGGTGACAGTAAATGGTAAATGGTAAATGGACTGCATTTATATAGCGCCTTTCCACTCCTTCGAGCACTCAAAGCGCTTTACATTGTGCCTCACATTCACCCATTCACACACCTGTGGCCGTGGCTGCCACGCAGGGTACCAACTTGGGGTTACGTATCTTGCTCAAGGACACAACGATGGAGTCAGACCGAGCGGGGCTCAAACCAGTAAGGTTATAACATGGGCTCTGCACAAAGACGTTAAATAGGGATTTATACCGTATGATTTGAGAACACTTCTACATATTTAATCTTCCTTAGAAATGTTACAAAGAAACACACATCCATCCTGACTGTTACGAATCTATTTTTACCATGCAAAATGTTGCTCACAGAAACCGTCAAACCGGTTTTGATGTTGTTTTTAAACCCGCCAGGTATGCACTATACTTGTTGCTTTTACTGGATATAGGCCTACTATGTGCATTTTCATATATTCAAATGATTTCAGGAAAATATTATCTTTCCTGTCATCTGATATGTCCATTGTTGACACAACCCTGTTATGTGTGAATGTGTCACGTCAACACCAAATTATTCAATGCACATTTCAAGATGTAGGCCTATCGTCTTCACGAATGAATGTGCACACTAATCATCAAAGTGCACTGTAAAAAATGAGAGGGTTCCTCTAATAACCTTCATTTGTTCCTCAGAGAAAGCTAACCATTCTCTAAAGAACCTAGAACAGAGATGGGCAACTTACATGATAAGGAGGGCCACATTTTTCATCGCCACCATTGGAGGGCCACATGATCAGGGATCTGACTGCGACTCAATATGACCGTAACTCAACTGTAACTATAGTTCGAGGTACAGTTGGTTGCTCACTGAGTGCCGATATTGTTTGGAAGTATTAGTGTTCTCTATCGGGCAACAGTATAATTAGAACAGATTCATTCAGTTGGGGTTTTAAAAAATCTGGCCATTATTTTTTATTGTGTTTTATCTAAGGGCCACACTAAGTGAGGAGGCGGGCCACATGTGGCCCCCGGGCCTCCAATTGCCCATCCCTGACCAAGAACTTCTGGGAAGAACTCCAAAGTTCCATAGAGGGTTCTTTTGCAGTGCCCCCCTCTTCACGGCAATCTGTAGCGGCCATTATCTGTGGGTAGACCAGAGAAATGGAAATTAATGGAGAAGGAGGCTAACCTCTGTCAAAAACTGGCTTAATAATGTGAAAATGTCCATCAACACACTATACACGGACAATAGTTGAAGTGTGTTGCTAAATATATTCATAATATAATTTGATTTTTACATGTATTTTATTGAATCATATGATTTAAGTAGATATTTAGCCTGACATTTCAAATCTGGTCTTTGATTAATGTGTTACTTCATATTAACACAGTTTTAGTCCATTTTGGGACAGGGGTGGGCGTGTTCTCCATTGACTGAATGTCCCTACAGTACCTACGGAAGTGGGGAGGCACCATGTGCCATTTCCCAGTGTAGTCGCGAATTGCTGTGTCACCTCTAGTGTTATGTTCTATCTCTATGCAGAGGCGATTCTAGTGTCAGTGGGGGCCGAAAGCAAAAACCCCAGAGGAATTAACATTCAAAACAAATTATAGCTATTATAGTTTGAAGTCAAGCTGTTTTTCATCATCTAGGCGTGGGGGCCCCAAGCAGCTGCCTACCTAGCCTGGTGACAAGATGCGCCTCTGCCTCATATGCTTTAGTGTTTCTGGGTTGTCTGAGGAACCTTAGAAAAAGAACATGAGAGAGAGAGAGAGAGAGAGAGAGAGATAGTGTGAAAGGACTTTATTAAAATGTTTCACAAGACAAGACATAACAGTGTGTCAAAACGTAAGATGATTTTACTAATAACAGGAGGAAATACAATGACAAAACATCATTTGAATGATACCACATTTGTTTTAAACTCCCTCACACATCGGCTAATTAGGTGTTTTTGAGTTTACATCTAGACGAGTTAAAGAAAACACACATCCAGTAATGGGATATTTAACTTAGACTTGATGCCTCTGTGACAGTAATGTCTACTGGGCTGTCTTTTCGTCTCCTACAGAAGCAGGAACAAACATTTGTCAGAATGTCTTTAATGTCCCTTCTCATAAACACATAAAGTACAAGATCAAACAGAGGGTTCAGTGCAGTAAGAATTTCAATGGAAGTCTTTTGATAAATGAACCCTCCCGTACAATTGCTTTGTAGGCCAGCAATATTAATAACGAAGAACCTTTCAAACGGTAGGAACAATACGGTGTAAACACAAAGCACCAGAGCCAGGACCCCTATCACCCTTCTCTGTTCAGAAGGAGACAATGTTGTTTTGGACAGAGACCTCCACGTGCCCACAAAACAAAATATCACTAGCGGGTAAGGGAGAACCAGGAGTATGATCATAAACCAAGGCTCCAGGTCTGTACGCAAGATTGAGGCCAGCATGAGAGCAGCTACTGAGATCCACACTGAGGCAGACACGAGGAGTGATGTTCTGACGTTCTGGATATTTTCATACCAGAAGGCATGAGCAATCATTATGTATCTATCCGCAGATATAGTCACCATGAAAAAAACGTTAACTTGCAAACTGAATACGTAAATCAATCGCATGTACGTGACAATGTCACAGCTCTGTATTTCCACCCTCAAAGCCGTCCAAATGGGATTGGCCAAAATTTGAATCAGGTCAGAAATGAGAAGGTTTATAACGTATACGGGAGCAATTTGGTCAGGTTTGACCTGAGAGCACAACTTATGAACAGCAAAACACAACCCAGGGAATGCAATCAAAATAATGACCCCATGCACTATCAGGGTAGCATTATTCAAATATAAAATAGTGTCCATATATGTGGCATAACATATGCTAAAGTTTTTGTGGTAGCAAGTTGTGGTGTTGTTGTAGACAGTCATCTTGGTATGGGGCAGGTGGTTACGATGCTGCTGTGGAGACGAACTTCATGCCTTTTATCTCTACAAAGATTAAATGGTAAACAGGTCAGACATGGAAATGACTTTTGGCACAGACTAACACAATCTCATCTACAACATCACTCTTGTATTACCTTAACTTACTTACATACAGCTGCTGCTTTTATCCAGAGTGACTGAAAGTTAGTTATTGTCAAGGTACTGGCTACAGTCTATGTGTGGTTAGGTGTCTTGCTTGTGGAGCATTTCAGCTATAGGAGAACAGCCATATTCTTATACCTGGAGTGGGATTCAAACCTGTAACCTTCCGACCTCAAGGTCAACTCCCTAAACCATTAGGCCACAACTGCCCACAGATTCAACAACTCTCAGAGGACTTAGGTGCTGTTTACTGTACACGTATCTAGATATTTTAAAATGTGGACGTTTTTTTCATCCGTTAAGGTGTAAACGCAACATGTGGATAAAAATAAAAACTCTATTGTGACTTTCAGTCCCCTTAATGGGATATTTTAAAATCTGGATTTTTGTTATGCAGATTTTAAAACTTTATTGACGTGTAAAACGGAAGGCCAAAACCAATGCGTTTTCAAAAAGATCCATATACATGTATGTAAACAGCTTCTTAGAAGAGACAGCCTGGCTTTAAGCCTATACTTCTTACTTTCATGCACATAGATTACACTTGTAGAGCATTGTACTGTAGATCATATACGGTAGAATGACAAGATTTCTCTTTGCAGCACCTATATCATGAGCAGGCAAGTGAACAGTTCACTAACGGGTCAATCCAGAATCCTGGGTGAATCCAGAAACTGAATAGAAAAAAGGGATTTACTTACCTGCAAAAAGGTTTTCCTTGACCTGTCTTGGGCTGTACATCTGATAACTAAGATATAGCATAAAATACAATGACATACAGGGCATCAGGTAAACCTGGATAGTACCCGTACATCTTCATATATCACATATACATACCTGCTTTACATGTAGTGATTGTCCAGTATCAATCATCTGCGACCGAATATCATGAAGTCTTTCTAAAGTTGCATGATGATCAGTGAGACTGTTTGTGCACATCAGCTCAACACTGCTATGCAAATAATAGAGGAGGTACTGGAAAAAACTCACACCAGCACTGCCAATACATTTACATTTTTTCCCAGATTCCTGCAGCTAGATAAAGCTTGATTTAATGCTGTTTGCTTCATCTACTTGTTAAGCCTAAAGTTACAGTAGATAGAGTAAATGAAACAAGACAAGCCGATGCTTAAATGGGGCATTGTAAGTGAATGAAGACTGGATCCTGTGAGTCACGAGAGGCAGGATTGACGGTGCCTACTCATTATCAGGCCTGTATAGCTTAAAGAAGAAAAATCCGCACTCACAAGCTACATCTCATTATTTATTTATAGATTACCACCATGTCCACAAGCAGACACGTTTTGGCTTAAGTCGTCATCATCAGTGCGTGGTACCAGAGTCGAAACGCGTCTGCTTGTGGACATGGTAATCTATGAATAAATAATAAGACGCATCTTATGAGGGCAGATTTTTAAAGATTCTTTAAGTTGATACCTTTTATCTCGCACCCAAAATCATAGAATTTATCAGAAATCTGTTTACATATAACTTACTTCAAGGCCCGAACTAACAGGAAGCCCCTATAGTATAAAAAGGACATGAGGGCCTACAGCTCATTTGAGGTCTTCTGTGAAATAACAATTGGGTAACACTTTACTTGACGCCGGTGTCATATGCATGTCATTACAGTGTCATAATAGTGTCATGGCACAGTTATGCATGTGTCATTAACATTATGTCCATGTCATAAACATTTTATGACTGTTGGCCTCAAGTGACATTTGGTTATGGCAAAGATAACCCAAGGTTGCCTTTGCCATAACCGAATGTCACTTAAGACCAACAGTCATACAATGTTTATGACATGGACATCATGTTTATGACTGTGTCATGACACTATTATGACACTGTAATGACATGCATATGACACCGGCGTCAAGTAAAGTGTTACCAACAATTGTATTGGCTGCAGTAAATCAGCATATCAGCCAATCAGTAAAGATTACATTACATTACATTACACTTAGCTGATGATTTTATCCAAAAGTAACTTAGTTGTTTACAGGGTACTGGTTACAGTCCCTGGAGCAATGACGGTAGGGACACATACACACAAATTTGCGAACTTTGCCATTCATTCCTATGAGGCAGGCGAAGGCAGGCGAAGGCAGGCGAAGGCAGGCGAAGGCAGGCGAAGGCAGGCGAAGGCAGGCGAAGGCAGGCGAAAGCAAGTGAACAGGAGCGAAGCGAAGCAAAATTATTAAAGAAAGCTTAATGTTATGCAAATGAGGAGCGAATTCGCCTGCCACGGCCCAATCAAATCAACAACATAACTGTTCCATTCCATTTGATTCGCAGCGACGACCTGATGACGGTTGGATTTCGCCTCTCTTCGCTTCGCCTCCTATGTGTCCCTACCGTAAGAGGTTAGGTGCCTTGCTCAAGGGCACCTCAGCCATCCATAGGCACGACACGCAGTGGAAGGGTGGGATTTAAACCCCTTTGATCTAAAGCCCATCTCCTTAACCATTAGACCACTGACAGCTTGCCGACTAAATTCACCGATATTCAGGCAGGTTCTTAACTCAGAATAAATCGGTGCCCACTGCCCACTTGCTGACTTCAGTGTCTGTTTCCAAGCGTCAAAACATGTTTTCAAACTCTTAGCAACAAGAAGCAAGAAGCTGTGTTTTTGTCATATTGGAGGCTGATACCAGTTAGTGCTTTGTCATTGAAGACCGTGCAGCTTCCTGTTGTGGCAAGCACCGCTGGGGTCTGATGTGCAGTATGATGACACAGGGTGCGTTCCAATATGTGACCTTGCGTCCTCCCCTTGTGCTTGTGGCCTCGTACCAGGAAGTAATACGCAGTGATGACATCACGGACAACAGCATTATATTTCAATATCTCGCAAAAGCTCAATTGTAAAATCATTTCCTCATTTGCAAACTGGATGGTGAATGAAAAATAGTCCCCCAAAAATTGTTTTGGCTAGGCTGACAGCGGGGAAAGTTAGTTGCTTTCTCCACGGAGGCGGCGCATCAGCACAACAGTGAGGCCACAAGCACAAGTGGAGGACGCAAGGTCGCATATTGGAATGCACCCACAGTGTGGCTAAACATGGGCAGCTGATCACTTGGAACTGTGGTGTGGAGACTCATACATGTAGGGCAGGGGTGGGCAAACTCAGGCCCAGGGGTCACATGTGGCCCGCTGAGCCATGCCATCTGGCCCACAGAGCCTTTTAAATCCAAAGTACCATACTCACACCTAAAATTCTTTCAGGGTGTTGCAGGTGTCACATGTACTGTAAATATTGCAATGCGCAGTATTGAGATAGCCAGCAAATGATGTCAGTGTATATCACAGTATTTGTCATTATTGGCACAGGCATGTTGTCTGCGACATCTGGCCCTGCTCCATGGTTCCATGGTTTGGTTCCTTGGTTTAAAAAAAATAAAGACCATGTAGGTAGGCCCTACATAGATTAGATACTGTCAGATGTAAAATTAAATGAAATCGGGCAAAATTTTTTTGATTTACTGCACGTTGCCTGCTCTGCACTTGGGTAGATGACGGATAGGCAGCAAAAAACGTTTTTTTCACAAAACATTGTTTATGAGGGAAAAAAGTACATGTCTACATAGTGCAGCAATGAATCTTTCAAAAAATCCAAGTGGTCACAATGTTGGTCTATTCATTGATTATTTATTTACGTTGATAAAGTAATTTGCTGAAAATATGTCCTTTGGTGTGACGTTAAGAAATAAATATATTAAGTAATGTAGAAATGGCTTGATGGAGTTTTATGAACATTGTTACACTCTTCATATTTATTGCAATTTTTTAAAGTCTTAATTTAATGAGAAATTACCATTTAAGTATTTTTTTCCCATTAGATGTGAGATTATTAGAAACCTTCGAGGAAAAACAGGGATATCTTTCTTTTAGATGTTCAAAATTGTCCGGATTTATACTAACTTTTCAGGGACGATAAATTGTTCTTCCCTAATGCAATATTCAGTGTTTATCAAACATATTGTTTAGCTCAAACAAATATTTGAGCGTTTAAAACATGTCACGCCGTAGGACATTCATGTCACGCTAAAGGACAGAAATGCAAAACTGAGCCAGAAACAAATATATCAACATCAATATTATGTCTTTTGATCATAATATAATGTTGTAGTCAATATGGACCTACACTTTACACTTATAAGTCTTTGAATCGTCGATTATCAGCCTATCGTAACTCTTAATGACAGCCATGCGGTCATTAAATGTAACCTGCAGAGCTCATAAGACTCATACTGAAGTGTGACCTTGGCATGACCATCACACTTTTGTAGGTATGCTATGACTGTCACACCATTGAACCTGTAGTGTATAGTGGCCAGTGCCTGTTTGGTATCTAAAGCTGGACAGCACATTATGCTGTATATTGAGCTCTCCACAGCATACTTTATTCATCTATACTCCTCTATATACTTTCTCACTGATCTTTCCTTCACTGTTACCGTTATATTTTATGGTTTCAAAGCACCATTAATGTCATTTTATATAATTTGACAGTATCTAAAATCAACAGCAAATATTCATCAACAATGCATCAAAGTATCAATTCCAAAGGCCAATAAAGGAATAAGTAATTTGAATACACAATATGTATCTAGTCAAAAAAAAAAAAAAAAAAAAAATGTACTACCAGTTGTTTTAAAAGCTATTTCTCAAATATCTAGTCCATTGGTGTGACCTGTTTGTCCTTTGGTGTGATACTCCAAAGTGTCACACCATAGGACTTTTACTATCATACCATAGGACTTTTGAGCTTTTGAGTTAATTTAAAGCCATGTCGTTGCCAACTGAAATACAATTTCACCTTTAGTAAGATGCATTTTCATACATCTACATAAGAAAAAAATATGAAAAATATACACTATTGTCAAAATGTATTTTATGGCTGTCACACCAAAGGACTACAAAACTAATACATCTGGTGGTAGCAAAACATAATTGATTGACTGAAGAACTCTCAGAGAAAAATCTAAAATCCATCCTTGCCATTGGCTTCTCAAGGGTCTAAAGTCACAATTTATGTACCACTGGAGCTTCAACAATAGATAATTATCCACAGAATTAACCAAAAATATGATGTCACACCACAGGACATTGTTTTCTGCGACAAAGTTTCATAAGTCCATACAGTCTCAGAAAAACAGGGAAAAAATTAACCATTGCCACTTGCTAAAATAGACACCTTGAAAAACATGTCAGGGTTGTTTAGACAAATGACTGAGCTTTGATTATTTATCTAAAAATGTTTTAATATGGAGAACCAGGCTTGCCTCAGTCACACCATAGGACAAATGTGACATTTGACTCAAAATTAAGTATACTTATTTAAGCTCTGTATTTATTACACATTACTTTTTCACAACAGCCACATTAGTTTAATCATTTAAAGCATTGACAATTTTGAAAGCATGAATTTACTTAATTTTAAGAGCCTGCAACAGCAAAATTTACACGTCACGTCATCTACCCACTTATCTTTTATCTCATCTGTTGAAGCAGCAGGACCAGATGAATCTGTTTGATTTGGAGTGCAACCTGGTTCCATTGACACTTTCACATCAACAAAATCCAGCCATACTGATTGGACCGTTTGGTCTCCTTCATTAACAGCTGTTGGTGCAAAGGCATCCTTATTTTGGCACGTTTGGCGCAGGCACAGGCTTTTCTGGCCTTGACCGGTAACAAACCAAGGGAGGCGGGTTAGAAAGTCGATAAAAATCCGGCTAGTTTGCAGTGTGAATGAGCTGTCATAGGGCAAAACTTAATAATAGAGAGATGCCTGCTTGGGCAGACTAAAGGCATTTACACACTTGGTCCCTTTCAGCCATTGAAGCAAACTCAGACCTGTAACAGACCTGTGAGCATTTTCAGTGCACACGTGAACACTTCACAGCCAGCTTCACAGTACTCAGACCGCTCAGGGGTGAGTTTCTCAAATGAGAAGTTGTTAGCCTGTTAGCAACTTCGGTAGTTGCCAATGGGAAAATGCATTGAAAACAACAAAGAAGCTAATGTAGTAAACAACTTTGGTTTTGAGAAATTCATCCCAGAAGTGAGACCTTTGTTTGCATGGTCTGAGTGCGGTTCACCAAAGATTCCTGATAAGTTACATCTGCGACTAAGACTAACACTCCATAAAAGCCAAACGGAACAAAAAAGAGCACTTGGTCCTTTTTGTAATAAACTCACAAAGTAATGACAAACTTGATTGTAGCATTTTGTGCAGCAAAACCTCACTCTGATCATGCTCCCAATTTTATTACATATTTCAACCTGTTGTCAGGTGTGGAGACTTTGTGCAGTGTCACAGGAAGTATGATCCTGTTTACATGTACAGTGCCCTCCATAATTATTGGCACTCCTGGTTGAGATGTGTTAAAAGCCTTAAAATAAATTCAGTGTTTATTGCAGAACAATACTGTCACACTGAAAATTGTAGGAAAATGTAGCCTTCAACTCAAATGAATTGTAAGAAAATAAAACAATCCCTGACTAAAAAATAATTATTTTTCATTAAATCACCTGTTCCACAATTATTGGCACCCTTAACAATTCCCAGAAAATAAATATAATTGAAGCATTTTTGTCATTTCTACAGTAGTTTACAAAGTTTACCAGAGTATGTAGGAACATTTAATTAGTAATTCATCACTTCCTGTTTCCCTGGGGTATAAATATGACGTGACACCG
This sequence comes from Engraulis encrasicolus, assembly GCF_034702125.1. Lineage (NCBI taxonomy): Eukaryota > Metazoa > Chordata > Actinopteri > Clupeiformes > Engraulidae > Engraulis > Engraulis encrasicolus. The sequence continues at coordinate 11,773,304 of NC_085880.1, read as the reverse complement.
AGGCCATTTCTCTTATCCACTCTTAAACATGGGAAAGACAAAGGAACACAGCATACAAGTGATGCAGATGTGCGTCGACCTTCACAGGTCAGGCAGAGGCTACAAGAAGATTGCCACTCAACTGCAGCTGCCGATATCCACTGTGAGAGGAATAATTAAGAAGTTCACAACAACTGGAACAGTGGTAAACAAGCCTGGACGAGGACCCAAGTTTATTTTGCCACCACGCACAGTGAGGAGGATGGTAAGAGAAATCAAAAGATCTCCAAAGCTCACTGTTACAGAATTACAACAAATGGTAGCATCCTGGGGTCACAAAGTCTGTTTGGGAGGCATGCACGGAGAAAACCTTTCCTCACTCACAATCATAAACGCAAACGTCTGGAGTTCGCCAAGCGGTATTGGGGCTTCAACTGGGACCGTGTGCTTTGGTCAGATGAGACCAAGATTGAGCTTTTTGGCAACAAACACTCTAAGTGGGTCTGGCGTGCCACAAAAGATGCGCATGCTGAAAAGCACCTCATACCCACTGTGAAGTATGGGGGTGGGTCAGTGATGCTGTGGGGCTGTTTCACTTCCAAAGGCCCTGGGAACCTTGTTAGGGTGCATGGCATCATGAATGCTTTGAAATACCAGGACATTTTAAATCAAAATCTGTTGCCCTCTGCCCGAAAGCTGAAGATGGGTCGTCACTGGGTCTTTCAGCAAGACAATGACCCTAAACATATGGCCAAATCTACACAGAAATGGTTCACCAGACACAAAATCAAGCTCCTCCCATGGCCATCTCAGTCCCCAGACCTCAACCCCATTGAGAACCTGTGGGGTGAGCTGAAGAGGAGAGTACAGAGGAGAGGACCCAGGTCTCTGGATGATTTAGAGAGATTCTGCAAAGAGGAATGGCTGAAGATCCCTCTTTCTGTCTTTTCCCATCTTGTGAAACATTATAGGAGAAGATTAGGTGCTGTTTTGTTGGCAAAAGGGGGTTGTACAAAATATTAACACCAGGGGTGCTAATAATTGTGACACACATTATTTGATGTCAAATAATTATTTCTTTATGTGGGATTTTTTCCCCACTGAATAAATGCACTTGTATTGAAGGTTGGATTTTTCTCTTTTTTTCCATTAAGGTCCCATATTATTTAGAAAAAAAATAATAATAATTGGAAGCTAAAAAACACATCTCAACCAGGGGTGCCAATAATTATGGAGGGCACTGTATACGGATTTTTTTGTAACTACAATCATTTGTGCTTCTTGTGAATAGGCCTACATAAACCGAGGTTTTAGATCTCTAAAACAAACATTTTTAAGTGGAGATTCAAAATTAAAAAGTACCTGTCACAATGGTGTTTTTATTTTTATCCACATACCATGTTTATGGAGACGGATTAAAAAAACACTTTTAACTCTATCTCTGTTCCTGTAAGTAACCAAGGCCATAGTTGGCAGCATCTTATTGAAGGAGAGGATTGTGTACGTCCCAGGGAAAGGTGCAGGACGAAGTAGTTTGAGAGTGAGAAGAGTCCGAAGTGAGAAGTCCGCACACTTAGAATCCTTTTTGTTGCATTTTATTTTTTCATGGCAGGATAACTTTCCGACCTCAACAGGATTCTAAGTGTGTGGACTTCTCACTCTAAAAACTACAGCATCTTATTTCACAACTAGCTGGATGGCACAACACTCCTGTGATGCATGCGTGTGCGAGAGAGACAGAGAGATGAGGGCCGAAGAGACAAAGAATGTAAATCTGGAATGAATGTATTTTATTTTGCACAAGTAAGCCACTGTAAATAAAAGTAAGTGTTGATTATACTGATACAAAAACACAAAAACACATTTTAAGCAGTTGGAGACTCTTGCATTAGTATTGTGCAATTAGTATTGCAATAATCAGCAGAACAGCAAAAATTTCATCACAGCAGAAATGGCATGAGAGAAAGAGAGAGATAAAAAAAGTTACATTTTCAATTGACTAAGCATTTGACACAAATCGAATAAAGAGAATAAATGTTGTCAACAATCTAAAACATCATAACAACCATCATAACTATACAGTAATGTAAATGTAAAGTCAGCTGAATATAAACATAAAAGAATGCATTAGACATAACCATATGAATTTCAGATGTTGCCAATGTTTTTTTTTTTTACCTCCTCATATGGATTTAGAACAGTCTTCAAGCAAAAACATTTTTTCTTCTGTTTTTAATTATTATTTATTTTTTTACTGTGATATGGATACCCCTGGGTGTGAAACAAAGAATTGAATTGAAAATTCAATCAATTGTCAAGATCAATGATTTGAGTTTGCGGTGCTTGGATCATTTCATCTTTTGATGGATCTCGTAATTGTTTTCTTGATTTTATAGAGGGCTGTGCTCCAGCTCCACTTACTGTTGTGTCGTCCGTGGTGTTGGTCTCTAACATCTCTCTGCACTTTCTGAAACGTCTGAGCCATGGGAAAGCCAGGAAAATGTCCTTAGCGTCCCTCCGCATGAAGACGTAGAAGACCGGGTCTAGCAAGGGGTTCAGGGACATGAAGACCTCTGTAAACATATGGAGATGCTGAAGAGCCTGGGTGTGTCGAATACATAGTATGAGAAGATCCATCACAATGTAGGGCAGGAAAAAGACCACATAGGTGCACAACACAAGGCCTAGGGTAAGTAAAACTCTACGCTGCTGCTGGCGAGACACAGAGCGGGACTTTGAGAGGACCCTCCACGTTCGGAAGAGCGGAAACACTAGCAAGGGGAAGGGGAGCGCAAAGGGCAAGGCTCGGTACTTGTCAACCACGTCTACCTGGTCACATAATACCACCATAAAGATGGCTGCCATCCACACAGTGGCAGACACAAGGCAGGCTTTCTTGAGTGTTCGATGGTATCTGTAGAACACAGGATAAGCGATCATAGTGTACCTCTCGACGGCAATGCACCCCATGAACCAAGTGCTTGCTAACAGTCCTGTGATGTAAAGCGCATACGTGTATGTCCCTTTGAACGCAGCCCAGTAGAGAGCGTTGCCGAAGAGCTGTGCCACATCAGAGATCATAAGGTTGAGGACATACACAGGAGCGACATGGTCAGGTTTGATAGAGAAACAGAGACCGTAAACCGCAATTAATGTGATGGGCAAACCAATAACAAGCATTGTGCAGCTGACCGTGGTCAGGACCGCATCTCGCACATAGTCCTGATGAACGGCAGTTGCGTTGGCTGTTCCATTGAAAGTGCTGTTGATCGTCTCATTGAGATTCTCCATTTGAACTGCTTTGGTCTTCGGTTCTTCTCAAGGTCAAAGTGAAGGTTAAGATACACTTTATTGTCCTCCTAGGGGAAATTCATGGAGTGAAATATTACTACTTGAACAGATCACAAGGCATAATTGTGATGTACTCTGTGTCAAAAAGCTGTATCCTCTTGTGCACAGGGGGTCACCAGAGGGTCTTTTCACTATTTGCTGAAAATACTCAACTACATATTAACAACATTGCTATGACATTGCCGAGAGCATTAAGTAACAGATTAAGGTGCCGTTTCCACGTAGCTGGATATTTTTATATGTGGATATTTTTTCTCCTGCTTGTATTGGTTTTGCATTGGTTTTGGCCTTCCGTTTCCACGTAGCAGATATTTAAAAATCCAGGTGCAGGAGAAAAAAATAGCAGGAGAAGAAAATATCCTGTTTAGGGGTCTGAAATGCATTTGTTACAATGGAGGATTTTTTTTATCCACACGTTGCGTTTCCACCTAGCAGGAGAAAAAAATACCCTGCTAAAAAAAATATCCTGCTACGTGGAAACAGCACCTTAGGCATAGCCATTACAATTTTGGTGAAAGGAAGGTTATAACATAGGCTCTGCCCTACGGGGTTAAACTGCATTTAGACATTAATTATAGTCAGCTGATACAACTTGCAGTAAAGCGTACAGGAACTCCAACTAGCAAACCAACTACAAGATCCACTTTCATTCTCCTTTACATTACATTACACTTTCATGCGCAGCCACTTACAGTTATTCACAGGGTATTGGTAACAGTCCCTGGAGCTATGTGGGGTTACATGCCTTGCTCAAGGGCACTTCAGCAATGGATGGATGTGTAGGGATAGGTAAGTAAGGGTGGGATTCAGAGCTCCAACCCTCTGACCATAAGACCACCTCCCTAATCATTACACCATGGCTTCTTTAATGTCTTTAATGTGCATTTGTATGTGGATTGTGGAGAAGTGTCATGCAAGACAAATGTCTGTGCAAACAGACAAAGTCTATCTTATCTTATCATATCTTCCACCCACAACAGAACATACATACGTATACAAATCATACGCATGTTTCACCAACGCAGAACCATAAATAGCAAAGCAAAGACAAAGGAGATGAGTGCTGCTTACCGATAGATATTCAGTTTTTCTTTCTTACTTTCTTTCTTCTTCTTCTTGTTCTGACCACAAGTTACTCTGTGGTACAGTATGCACATGCACAGTCTAAACAGAGAAGTAGTTTGCCTCTGTGGCACCTTCACCTTATCACTAACTTCTAGCAGGAAGCCTATGGTACCTCACCCAACATCCTGTGTCATGCACATAGAGGTTGCGGCAGACATTGCGACATTGAAGAGCACATACTTGATAACCACAATAGCCAACATTAATAGTGCATTACTTATAATAATATTAATATGATATTTGTATGTTAAAGCTTTGGATCTCTGTCTTTTCTGTTTTTTATTTGTTTTTTACTTTTTTCACAAAAAGTCTGGGCCCACCCACCCCATCCTTCCTGTGACGCTGCAATGATGTCTAGTCAAGTCTTGGCAAATCGACTACCTCAAGAAATCCAAATAGCTTTTGTTAAGCATGTCCAGCGGCTTAACCCATTTAAGCTTAAGGCACCTGCAAAAAAACGCCTGCTGAATACTTAAGCCCTTTTTGGGAAAAGGTGCCCTCTGTCTATTAAAACCTAAATATCTCAGCCTCTGAAGCGAAGCACATAAAAAAATGAAAAAAGTTACATTTAAAAGCTAGGACCCTCATTTGCATCAGAATCTAGTCATTCAGCTCTTTACATTTTTAATGAAAAAAAAAAAACCCTCAAATCTTAAGAGCCTGAATGCAGCAGTACATGTCGCTCCAGGTGCCAAAGGTCAAACAACGTATGTATACGTAGCATCAGGCTAAAATGAGCAGTAATTTTAAGACAACGATGCACTAGTTATGTCATTGCCGCTGCTGTTAGCTATGTCAGAGAACAGTGTTATGAATTCTTATGAATATGAAGCATTTCATCAACAAAGTTTAAGCCCACTTTTCAAGACTGTAGCTGCAAATTCTGGGCCCTATGTCCAATCAGCTCAGATGGACCTCCACACCCAAAATGTATAGGCTACATGCTGTATATCTTACTCTGTGTAGACCCCCACACATGTGGTGATACTTCCTATTACGACGCCCTCGACACTCTTTGAAAACTTTAGATATTTCTCAGATGGCGCATTCAGGCCGAGTGAGAACCGTGCCGGTGCCCGTTCACGCATGCGTAATCGCGAACCGATCGTCGTGTTCACGCCACAGATCCTAAAATTCGTGAATCGGAAAGTTGGTTCGCAATGCCAATGGCAAAATTCTTGTTTTTTCTCTGCGAACCGTACCAACAACGTGGCAGGTTCATTCGGGTACTATTTTTAGGATTCTTGCACACCTCCTTTTGCCAGGTGCGAAGGAGTGGATCCACTGGGTCACCAACGTATAGAGACAAAGAAGCTCCCGCACACTGTTCTACATTGTCTACGACCTTCCTCATAGACTGAAACGTCGCAAGTAAAAAAACCTCTGCAAATGTGAACAGTGTGCGGGAGGTTCATCCAGGTGACACAGTCACATGCGGAAAAACTTCAGAGCCCAGAACACGAGTGGTTCGGTAAGCACTTTAGTGAAGTGTTCTAGTCTCCGATGTGCAGTTAAACTTAACATAGATGTAAGACATTGACAAAAAACACCTACACACACACACACACACTGCAGTAAAAACATACATGAATTTCCATAATAAATAACACTTTCACTCACAAACAAACACAACCACACACACACACACACACACACCCATGTGCAGTAGAAAAGGGCGAGGGCGACGAACGCCCATTTTTGACAGATTTCATCAAAAACTACCCAATCACTAGTTCTTAGTGTAATTAATAATTTAATAACCCTTGGTGAAATCCGCAAAAAATGGGCGTTACTCGTCCTAGCAAGGCTAGAACACTTCACTGTGAGAGATTCCCTTGGTTTACAAAGCAACACTGAAAGGCCAGTGCTCACTGTCATGATAGTCAGGCTATCTAGTAGTAGCTATCTGCAGAGTTTAGCAACATAAGGCCTGTTCAACGATAACTATAAATATAGGCTAAATACAACTTTAACCTTTTGAAAAATAGCTGTAGCTCTAGTGAATGGTGTCGTTCACATAACATCTGTACTGTAGCTAGCGACCCTTTCAGAGCCATAAATTAAGGTCCGCAAATCAGAGTTCCTTAGAAATGAGAAGACGTCATGCCTTCTGCGGGTGGATGTTTATTTTTTTTATTTGACCTTTATTTCACCAGGAAGGTCCCATTGAGGTAGAAACCTCTTCTTCCAGGGAGTCCTGGCCAAGACGGCATTAAGACAGTGGAGGCACATGTATATTATGACATAAAAAACAGATTTAAAAAATAAAATAAAAGCACACGTAAGGATAAAAGACATATCAGACATAGGGGCAAACAAAATAGACACTGGACAAGACTAACAAGTAAGACCATCAAGCACTAAACAGTAAGAACTAACAAACTAATAAAATCTGACATAAAAACACACACACACAAAACCTCTGTAAAACTGAGTTTAAAAGCAGTGACACTCCTCTACTAAAGTTGTTTTTAAAAGTTTTTAAAACTCTCTACAGAGGGCACAGATGCCAAGCTTAATGTGTTTTGGAGGTTATTCCAAACATGTGGGGCATATGAACTAAAAGAAGTCTTACCTAATTCAGTACGCACTGTAGGAATATTTAAGATAATTTTATTTCCTGACCTAGTGCCATAGGAATTGGTTTGGCGTGACACCAGACAATTGATATATGATGGGAGTTTACCCACCAATGCCTTCACAATAAAAATGAGGAAATGGCTTTTCCTCCTAAGTGATAGTGAAGTCCATGTTACCATTTCATACAATGCGCAGTGATGTGTTTTCATGTTTGCGTTTGTAATAAAACGCAGTGCCGCATGGTAAACTACATCTAGTTTATGAGAAACCGGTATCACTGTTGGCAAGTGTGAACAGAAATATCTTCATAGAATGAGTACTTTTTTGTCATGCTGATAAGTTGCTTTTGAGAGGCCTTGCATAATTTATCACAAGGTTTCTACAGTAACATAACTCTACACTGAAACATCTCTAAAACCCCCCAAACCTCTTTCAGTTGACAGAGAAAGTCTTACAGCAGACGCTTCCTTCCCAACCGATAAGACACACCCAGTATAAACAGGAAAAGCAATAGCTGCCATTCGTGGTTCTGTTTCATATCAATGTACCGTATTGACAATTATGAAGAAAGGCATACCACAGTTGGTAAATTCAGACATTTTATTCACCTCAGATTAATGCAGTACCTATTTATTCATGTCAGTGTCTGCTTCAGGGCATTTAAGTAAATGTTTTCAAATGCTTGGCAAAAAGAAGAAAGTGTAGTGCTGTCGATATTGGCAAGAGATACCAATCTGTGCTTTGTCATCTTCGAGCAGACGGCTTCCGTGTATCAAGCAGTGCTGACGTGCAGTATGATGACACATTGTAGCTAACCATGGGCAACAGTAGCCTGGTCCTGCAGCCTGATCTCCAAAAATTCCGTGCTCCTGGACACGGATGTTAAGGACACGAAATCCGTATCCAGGAGCACGGATTTTGCCAAAATTCCGTGCTCTTGGACACGGAATTGTTTTCCGTGCTCCTGGACACGGAATTGTTTTCCGTGCTCCTGGACACGGAAGTGCTTTGGAGATCATGTTGGGTCCTGACCATCCCATAATACTACCGTTTCATTTTGTAGTACGGAGCCAATCTTTTGGCGGAAGTACGTAGGATGGCGCGCAAGGCTAGGTCAATAGATCACCGTAGCCCAGTTCCACCAGTGGAACGGTGTATTAGTCACTGAAAAAAACATACTTACATAGTACTACATCATTATGAGAGCGCACTTTACGACTTGATCAATGCCATTCTGATAACAGGTTATTTATAACAGGGGCCTTGTCTTAATGGGTTAAACGAAGTAGATGTACACCACCATTTACTAAACACTAATCACTAATCACTAACTTGGTTCCATACTAGGCCGGAAGAAATGTATGACTTAGGCTACAGACTGAGGGGGAGCTGAATGCACTGCTCAAGAAATGTAATCAAAATTGGTTTTGGGATAGTGTGTGTGTGTGTCATGTCTGTGTGCATGCCTGTGTCCAACTGTACTGAGACGTGCAACCTGTTTTTTACAGTCAATTTATGACTTGTGCACATCCACACACTGCCTGTTGTGTTGTGGCTTCCTTTATTGGGCTCCGTCCTGGTGACTGTGGTATTGGGTCTGTTTCCTTATAACCGGGTGCGTGTTTGCTTTTAATTGTGAGAGTCTGCATGACTGGTAGTAGTAGTCTGTTGTGTTGGCAACAAAACGGATTGTGCCTGCAGATGCTGCCTTTGCTGTCGGCGTTGTTGTCGGCGGCGGCAACAGCAGGGCATTAGGCCTACGAGTAGACTTCTCTCCCGCATTAGCACATAGAGTATGGGGTCGGCCATGGGGCTCAGGGAGAGCAGGGTGTTGCATATCACGGGGAAGTGCCTGACAAACCCTCCTCCGTCCTCCTTCATCAGCAGTTTGGGCATAAACTCCCAGGCCAGCATTAAAATCACATAAGGCAGGAAGAAGACAGTGTAGGTGAACAGAACGAGCGCCAGTGTACCCATGACTTTTCTCTTCTCCCGAGCGGAGACGGCTTTGGACTTGGACAGGGCCCTCCACGTGCCCACGAAGAACCACACGACCGGCAGGTAAGGGAGCAGGTGCACTATCCCGAGGCATAGCGCAACATCCTGCACGTTGATTAACGCGGCAAAGGTCGCCAGCAATACCGCGCCGACAATGACAAAAGCTGCCAACCAGACCAGCAGGCAGTAGAGGACGGACCTTCTGATAGTCCGGTGAAAGCGGTACCACATGGGGTGGGCGATCATGGCGTACCGCTCCCCCGAGATGCACACCATGAAGCCCACGCAAGCAATCAGGCTCGCTGCGTACACGACGCCCAGCACCTCAAACACCATCCCCGAGGTCAGACTGAAGATGATCGGCTTCACGCAAACCTGAAGCACGTCGGAGATCAGCAGGTTGATGACGTACACTGGCACCACATGGTCGCTCTTGATCAGGGACAAGAGCCCGCAGATGGCCAAGCACACCACAGGCAGCGCGATGGGCAAGATCACCCAGCAGTGGAGGCCCATGGAGGTCTGGATGTCCAACCAGTCGGTGTGATTTATGTAATCCTGGGATTTCCGGTGAAAGTCCTCCATTGTGGATCAAGGTGTCGCTGTCGTCTTTGAAAGCCAGCTGTCATTGGGCTCCATGCAGCACTGTGGTCAGGAGAGTCTGGAAGGACAATGTTGAGCAGAGATAAAACAACCAGTGTTATTTAAGGGCATTAAGAGCGTGTGAGGTGTGTGCGTATGTGTGTGTGCGTGTGTGTGTGTGTGTGTGTGCGCGCGCGCGTGTGTGTGTGTGTGTTACTCTATGCTTTGTGCACTTTCCCCATTTCATATGGCGTCAATAAAGACCATTCTATTCTGTGCTTCAGATGGTGCACTTGTGCACTTCGGGCACTATGTTTTAGTGCGTAATTAATATGCTATACACACTAAAACATGAACACTACCGGCGGCGGCGCACGTAGGTTGCAGCAGCCCCTTGCTTTCCCAACTTTCAGTGTTTATTTGTGTTAAAATGTGTCTTTCGAAATGTCTATCGTCGGAAAATATGTCGGAACGCACGTACAGTCGGCAACAGCTGTTGCAGATAAGAATGGACAACTTAAGCAATGTATTGGATGTACCAATGAAGACTCTGGAAGAACTAGGAATTCTCCGGCGGCATAGGACTACATCGGACCCGTCTGCCTCGCTATGCCGACACAGAAAAAGATGCTCAAGAATTAGGAAAAGAAAAGGGGCAACGAGGGTTGGCGTAGAGGAGTTGGCGTGGGAGGTGGGCGGGTCGAGACACGGCTTGCAGCCAGACCCCAACTCGATCTCAGCAAAACCATCAATTCTCTTGGCAAACGTCAGATCTGCTGGACAAATACAGATGGATGACATTCACGGCTACTAAGTGATCAGGAACCCAAAATCCGTGAGGAACTGCTGTGCGTTAGGTGATCACCGAATCATGGCTGGCTGCGCTCTGAAACGAACGGCCACCATACCCGATTCGGGCCTTTACAACTGGAAAAAAACTAACGTGGCCACACCGAGCGAGAGCGGGACAGAGGCCCCTTCCTTCCTTGCAGAGAAAAAAAAAAAAAAAAACGAGGAGGGGGGAGGGGGGCAATATGTGTCTACACACAGTGATGCTTGGTGCATAATGCTACAGGTAGTACAGAGAGGCACTGCTCTCTCGACCGAGTGGACATTTCATGATCATCAAGTCAGTGCCCCGAACCCTTTTATTTACCCAGAGAAATATCCGCACTTAACCTATTAGTTGCCGTTCTATACCTCCCACCCTAGCAACAAGCAAGCAACCAGCAGAGAGCAACAACCAATGGCGTCACAAAAGCGGAGGGCACCTGAACGAGCTGCATGGGGGGGGCATTGGGGGCAAATTCAGCGAAAAACAACAAGATTTTGCACACCCAGATGCCTCTTCACCTTCACAGTGGTTTACTGGGAGATTTCAACCACGGAAAATCTCAAAACAGTACCTTCCAAAATTTTCTCATCAACCCATGTTCAACTTTCCACACAATGAGGAAACAAAACACACTCCTGGACCTCGTTTTTACCACCAAAAATCAAATAAGAGAGCATACAAGGCAAAAGCCCATCCCCCACATTGATCATCAGAAACCACAACTACAATTCTGCTACTGCCAGCTTACAGACAAAAGGCCACCGACAAAAAACTCACCCAAACCAGTTCCAGGAAGGAGGTGAGAAAAATGGCCCGCTGAGGGCCTGACGGGAGGCCATCTCACGACTTCAAAGGAGCTGCTTTGAAACCACAAGACTGGGACATTTTCAAAACAACTGCCACCCACAGCAAATCACTAGGTGGCGGGGGGTGTGGGGACATGTACGGGAGGGAGTAGGGGCAGGACATGGGGGGGGGGGGGGGGGGGGGTGGGAGGGGGGGGGGGGCGGGCGGCGTGGACCTCCTACATCACAAAAATGGCCATCGATGATGTTTACAGAAATAAAACACATCACTACCAGGGCCAACCAGAAAGCCAATTGGTTCACAGGAGGAACGTTCACCGACTGCTGAGGCGCCATAGACAAAGCCTTCAGAGCAGGAGACAGTAGCTGGGCCTAAAGACAGCAAAGGGCCTAACCTGTCTCCAGGGCATCAGGGAAAGCAAAAAAAGGAATACTCAGACCAAAATTAAACAAACACAACTTCAAAGACAGCAGAGATGCACAGAGCCTGTATGTGGCAAGGGCCATACAGGCCATCACGGGACTATAAGCTGCACCACGAAGCTTTGAGTGTGACAACAAACACCTCTCTGCTTAAACGACCTGGGCCTCGTTTCCGAACAGTGCCTTACGTACAACTTAACGCCCGATTTCTTTTGAAGTTCACACTTAACACCATCGGGAGCTCACTCGGAGCTTTCCACAGAAGCCAACTCCCCCTCCCCCCCCATGTTCAACCATCGCAGCAGGTTTGACCCTGTCCTCTAAGAGCAAATCCACGAGTGGTCTAGAGTAGACTTAACTGCGCCACTAATATTGATCGTAGCGGCACGCACAGTGGAGCCAACCCAGACAGTGACATACCAGGCCGAAAAGACAGAAACCCTGCGCCATAAGATTGCTGTATTAAGACGCCGAGCGAGTGTGGCACGTGAGACACCCATAGTGTGTAGTGTTTTTTTGGCCGCTTCAATTTCAAGTTTTAGTACGACGTTGTGTGTAATATCATGACGAGGTAGTGTTTGACCACTGTAGTGTACAATAATTTTTGTTTTTGTAGTCCTTTGTTAAAAATAAAAGCAATGTGTTTGGAAATATTTTTACATTGTTTGTGTTCGACGGTGTTTGATTTAGTGTTTTAGAACTGTGATCCGACGTTGCAGTAATTTTGTGGGTTGCTTTTGAAACAAGTGTTTGAAAGGATTTGTGAATTGAAAAAGGGACTCGGCAACTTTTTTTTCATGTGGGTCTTGGGTTGTTGAGACAAGAGTGGTTTTGATGGTCGTTTTCCACTACGTTCGGAAGAACCTTATTGTTTTAAATTTTATTCTCAGAAAAATGGGTCGGCCGATCGAGTTGTTGCGACGTGTCCTGTCTGTGAAGTAGCCTAGGATTGAATGTGATTGACACAGTAAGTATAAGTAGAGTTTAGTAGTGCGAAGGGTAATGTGATTGGACAAAAATGCAGCGATGGAGAGTAGTCGTGTAGAGTGTTTTTGTAGTGTTAAAAATTTGTTGAAGCAGACTGCCGATTAATATAGATGTTTGAGTTGTGAAAGGTCTTTTGATGCGCGTGGTACTTTGCGTCAAGCACCGCTCATGTTTTTTCAGTGGTGCGAGCACGGCTCTCCCTATGTCACGAGTGTTGGTCTTTCATTTGTTTTTTGCAGTAGTGTTGTCGAGTGGGAGGTAGGCGAGTGTTGTCAATTTTGAAGTACAGTAGTGTTTGATTCAAGGTTAGTTTCGAGACATGCTCCCAGACAGTTGTTTTTTTCCGAAGCTGTGTGAGTACGCCTTGAGGAGTTGTAACTGTTCGCAGGCCCGAGTGGAACTCGTGTCCCTGTTTTTAGCGTTGTATGTTGTTTTTGAGCATTCCGAGTTGTGTATTTCTTATAACGAATGCAAGGTCGTATCAATTCCATATAGGATTTTTTGGACGTTCGATAATTCTATAGAACTTGGGAAGTGAGAGTAAGTGTTTGAAGTGTTGGAAGGGTCCACTCTTAATGTATTTAAAGCAGCAGTAGTCAACTGCAGTGCGCTTTATCTGTGTCTTAATGAAACGGCGTAGCTCATGGTTATCAGGAAGGATCAGTTGGAGTTGTGCATGATTCATTGTGTTTGTGCATTTGATATCAGTGCCAACAATAGAGGCTCCGAGTGTTCGTTGTTGCAAGGATCTTGCTACAAATGTAGTCCACCCTATTAAGTTGTAGTGTTGTGACAGGATTTGGATACTGGACACACGCCTTAACGAGTTTTGAAAATGGATTAATAGCAGCAGATGACGGCGCAGTTGAGAAAGTGAGTTCAGTCAGAAGTTTAGACAGCGAGTGTTGTTCGTGTTCTGTTTGATTGATAGCGAGGAGTGATCTTAGTTTTTTGTTGTTAGTGTCGCGCTCCTTTCAGTGTACAGGAGTGTTTTGGGAAGGACAGTCCGAAAGGAAATCTAAGAACATTCGAAGGAACACTGGTTAACGACACACGTAAGGCTAAGAACCATCGTTATCGGAAACTGGCGCGAGTGTTCTTTGCCCGCTTTCGAAGCACAGAAATGCCACTACCCCACAGTGAAACACTCCCCCCCATGATCCACCGCTTTTAAGTGTCTCTGACAGTGTTTGAAGAGGTGAAGGCCATATATTGTGGCAAGAAGAGAAGAAGACCAAAGACAACAGACCAGGCCCGAGTGTTGAAGGATTGTGCAGAAGAGCTGAGATCGATGGATGTCATTCACAGACATCTTTAACATCTCCTATGGAGCACACAGCAAGTCCTCCTATAACTTTTCAATGCTGCTGCAAACATCATACCTGTGCCCGAAGAAAGCGAAGAAAGGAAAGAAGAAGAAAAGAAAGAAATCAAGAAAAGAAATCTCACCATCATGCTTCAATGACTACCCCAGTCCCTGTAGCACAGACGGCCCCATACATTCTTGAAGTGCTTCGAATTCTGCGAACGGCTAGCTAGCTAAGTTCCTCTGTCACAACATCCAAAGCCACCCTACCCCCCCCCACCCTAGACCCCTTTACCAGCGTTCGCATCATACCGAGCCAAAGCTGGCATCCACGAGGAGAGGGATGCCAATATTGCTCTGCCCCATCCATCCAAAGCCCATCACGCACTTGGACTACAATAAAGACTCATATGTGAGAATGCTGTTCATTGACTTCAGTTCAGCATTCGATACCATAATACCACAACAACTCATCAGAAAACTGGACAAACTAGGTTTCAGCACCTCCCTCTGCAACTGGCTGCTGGACTTCCTGATGCAAAGACCACAAGCAGTACGGGTAGGGAACAACACCTCGAGCACCCTGACCCTGAGCACGGGGGCTCCGCAAGGTTGTGTTCTCAGCCCCCTGCTGTTCACGCTGCTGACACACGACTGCACAACGACCCACAGCACTAACCATCTAGTGAAGTTTGCGGATGATACAACACTGGTGGGCCTCATCACCAAGGGCGATGAGACTCACTACAGAGAAGAAGTAGACCTGCTGGCCAGATGGTGCAAAGACAACAACCTCCTGCTGAATGTCAACAAGACCAAGGAGATTGTTGTCAACTTCCAAAGGGTCCAAAAACAACTGCCACCACTGACCATCGACGGCGATGCTGTGGAGAGAATGAGCAGCACCAAGTTCCTTGGAGTGCACATCAGCGACGACCTCTCTTGGACCACCAACACTACATCACTGGCGAAGAAGGCCCATCAGCGTCTCTACTTCCTGCGCAAACTAAAGAAGGCAAGTGCTACACCCTCCATCATGACAACATTCTACAGAGGAACCATAGAGAGCGTCGTGTCCAACTGCATCACAGTGTGGGGAGGAAGCTGCACGGAGAAAAACAGGAAGACACTCCAGCGTGTTGTGAACACAGCGAAGAAGATCATTGGAGTACCACTCCCCTCCCTGCAGGACATTTACACCACACGCCTCACCCGGAAAGCACTGATGATCATCAAAGACACAAGCCACCCTGCACACAAACTGCTCAGCCTCCTGCCCTCTGGAAAGAGGTACAGGCGCCTCCGTTCCCGTACCACCAGGCTGGCGAGCAGCACAATGCACCAAGCGATCAAGATGCTGAACACTCAACCCACTCTCCCTCCACTGTCAGCCTCTAGCCAGCAAGGCCACTGACAACCCCCCCCCATCCCCCCACCACCATATCTGCGACTGAACATTCCACCTGCACTACTATACTCGTGACTGAACTTTCAACCTGCACTAACTCAAAACATGCACACACACACACACACACACACACACACACACACACACACACACACACACACACACACACACACACACACACACACACACACACAAGCACACTGCACTTTCTGCACTAAACCCAAACATACACACACTGACACACACACACACACACACACAGGCGCGGAGTGGCCATCGGGAGATCGGGGACTTGTCCCGGTGGGCCGCGGCCGCGAAACATATTACGGCGGCCGCATTATGTTCTCAGCCGGCCCCAAAGTGATCAATTTCCTTATGCTTTCTACTAGCCCTCAAGTATTTCTTTGTCACAGCAAAGTTTAACTAACCACAATTCAATTTTCATCAGAATGCTGGCTGACTCACCGCTATATATACCGTCTACCCGACCACTATACCTCAGTGACGGTGTCAAACAGTAAATTGGCCACACCCCTTCTCTACTGATAATGTTCATACACCGTAGATCGCGGAAGTTTACTAGATCTTAGTAACATAGTTTCGTTTTCAGTATTTCAAGAACCTGTGATATTTAGATTGGTTACCAAGGAATGGAAATATTAGTAAGTTGTGATTTATTTTCCGATTTCCACATGACTGTTACAGTCTGCCACTCCAGATTGACTTGTTCTGTGGTTATTGACTTGGGTTACGAACAGACTCCACCAAGTGGTAAGGAGGTGAACTGCAGCTAAGCAGGAAAACACGTTGTACATGTTTTGATGGCATTGGTTTGTTAGAACTAGCGGTAGGCCTATATCTCCTTACAGTCGAAATAATGTTATATCATACACATATTTATATGTGGCACATTTAGGATGTAGCCTATGTAATGTCTGAAGAAATGGAACAAAATAATTACCACACAAGATTCTGATGTGAGCAGTGCTGGGTGTGTAGCCTAAACTGTAGATTAAAATGTAATTGCAAGAAACAAAGACATTTGCTGCGACGAAGACAGCGTTTTAAGGTAGGCCTACACCGTTTGGTTATTAATTTTGTTGACTTATGGTTGTGCTTTGAAGTAGCCTAGGTTTGGCTTAGTTGCTGCATGGTGGGTTTATTGCACAATGTAGACAGACTTTTTGTAAGCTATAGCCTACTCTTCTAAAAATCCCCACACTCAAAACTTTGTGCCCGTGCTCATCCTGTCTTCCTGTTAAAGAGTAAAATTCTAATAGTAAGAGTCTAGGACTTGAAGTGTACTAGTGAGTACCTTATCTTTTATTGTTTTTTTGTGAGTTTACCTGGGCTTATATCTAGGTCATAGTGGGAGCTACCCCACTTATGCATTTTTGGTTTGTGAATTTTGTTTCTTTATAGTGAAAGAGGGTAATTACACTGTTTTATTTGTTTTACTATTGAACCTTTTTGGTATTAAAATAAATACTTCTATTTTTAAATATCTTATAGTACTTGTCAGACTCCACTCACTTAAGGTAACTGCATTACAGGTACACATACTTGCTCTAGCTCAACAGGAACCCACTTTGGTCCGCTTATTTATCTGAATGGTAAAGGGAGGGGCTACATAAATGGCTTAATACATAAATGGCTACATAAATGACT